>NC_135238.1:23112700-23397700 GCF_051348905.1 Ranitomeya variabilis
GTACAAGAATATAACTACTATAATACTGCTCCCTATGTACAAGAATATAACTACTATAATACTGCTCCCTATGTACAAGAATATAACTACTATAATACTGCCCCTATGTACAGGAATATAACTACTATAATACTGCTCCTATATACAAGAATGTAACTACTATAATACTGCTCCTATATACAAGAATGTAACTACTATAATACTGCCCCTATGTACAAGAATATTACTATATTACTACAATAATACTGCCCCTATGTACAAGAATATAACTACAATAATAATGCTCCTATGTACAAGAATATAACTACAATAATACTGCCCCTATGTACAAGAATATAACTACTATAATACTGCTCCTATGTACAAGAATATAACTACTATAATACTGCCCCTATGTACAAGAATATAACTACTATAATACTGCTCCTATGTACAAGAATATAACTACTATAATACTGCTCCTATGTACAAGAATATAACTACTATAATACTGCCCCTATGTACAAGAATATAACTACTATAATACTGCCCCCTATGTACAAGAATATAACTACTATAATACTGTCCCTATGTACAAGAATATAACTACTATAATACTGCCTCCTATGTACAAAAATATAACTACTATAATACTGCTCCTATGTACAAGAATATTACTACTATAATACTGCCCCTATGTACAAGAATATAACTACTATAATACAGCTCCCTATGTACAAGAATATAACTGCTATAATACTGCTCCCTATGTACAAGAATATAACTGCTATAATACTGCCCCTATGTACAAGAATATACCTACTATAATACTGCCCCAATGTACAAGAATATAACTACTATAATACTGCTCCTATGTACAAGAATATAACTACTATAATACTGCTCCTATGTACAAGAATATAACTACTATAATACTGCTCCCTATGTACAAGAATATAACTACTATAATACTGCTCCCTATGTACAAGAATATAACTGCTATAATACTGTCCCTATGCACAAGAATATAACTACTATAATACTGTCCCTATGTACAAGAATATAACTACTATAATACTACTCCTATGTACAGGGATATAACTACTATAATACTGCCCCTATGCACAAGAATATAACTACTATAATACTGCTCCTATATACAAGAATATAACTACTATAATACTGCCCCATGTACAAGAATATAACTACTATAATACTGCTCCTATATACAAGAATATAACTACTATAATACTGCTCCTATGTACAAGAATATAACTACTATAATACTGCTCCTATATACAAGAATATAACTACTATAATACTGCTCATATGTACAGGAATATAACTACTATAATACTGCCCCATGTACAAGAATATAACTACTATAATACTGCCCCTATGCACAAGAATATAACTACTATAATACTGCCCCTATGTACAAGAATATAACTACTATAATACTGCTCCTATGTACAAGAATATAACTACTATAATACTGCTCCTATGTACAAGAATATAACTACTATAATACTGCTCCTATGTACAAGAATATAACTACTACTAGATGGTGGCCCGATTCTAACGTATCGGGTATTCTAGAATATGCATGTCCACGCAGTATATTGCACAGCCCACGTAGTATATTGCACAGCGACGTAGTATATTGCCCAGCCACGTATGTCACAGGTTAAAAAATAATAAACATATACTCACCTTCCGAGGATACCCTTGTAGTTCTGTTGCCTCCTTTTCGCGCAGCCGCGCAAGACCTGTGATGACGTCGCGGTCACATGACCGTGACGTCATGGCAGGTCCTTTTCGCAGACCATCCTTGCCACCGGAACCTGCCTGGAGCGTCGCAAGGAGCGGGAAAGGCGGCAGAAGGTGAGTATATAATGATTTTTTATTTTTTTTAATTATTTTTACCATTAGAAGTTTTTACTATTGACGCTGCATAGGCAGCATCAATAGTAAAAACTTAGTCACACAGGGTTAATAGCGGCGGTAACGGAGTGAGTTACCCGCGGCATAACGATGTCCGTTACCGCCGGCATTAACCCTGTGTGAGCCGTGACTGCGGGGAGTATGGAGCGGGCGCTGGGCATTGACTGCAGGGGAGTAGGGAGGGACTAATCGGACTGTGGCCGTCGCTGATTGGTCGCGGCAGCCATGACAGGCAGCTGCCGAGACCAATCAGCGACTTGGATTCCATGACAGACAGAGGCCGCGACCAATGAATATCCGTGACAGAAAGACAGAAGGACAGACAGACGGAAGTGACCCTTAGACAATTATATAGTAGATAATACTGCCCCTATGTACAAGAATATAACTACTATAATACTGCCTCTATGTACAAGAATATAAACTCTATAATACTGCCCCTATATACAAGAATATAACTACTATAATACTGCTCCTATATACAAGAATATAACTACTATAATACTGCCCCTATATACAAGAATATAACTACTATAATACTGCCCCTATGTACAAGAATATAACTACTATAATACTGCTCCTATGTACAAGAATATAACTGCTATAATACTGCCCCTATGTACAAGAATATAACTACTATAATACTGCCCCTATGTGCAAGAATATAACTACTATAATACTGCTCCTATGTACAAGAATATAACTACTATAATACTGCTCCTATATACAAGAATATAACTACTATAATACTGCCTCTATGTACAAGAATATAACTACTATAATATTGCCCCATGTACAAGAATATAACTACTATAATACTGCCCCTATGTACAAGAATATAACTACTATAATACTGCCCCTATGTACAAGAATATAACTACTATAATACTGCCCCTATGCGCAAGAATATAACTACTATAATACTGCTCCTATGTACAAGAATATAACTACTATAATACTGCTCCTATATACAAGAATATAACTACTATAATACTGCCTCTATGTACAAGAATATAACTACTATAATACTGCCCCTATGTGCAAGAATATAACTACTATAATACTGCTCCTATGTGCAAGAATATTACTACTATAATACTGCTCCTATGTACAAGAATATAACTACTATAATACTGCTCCTATGTACAAGAATATAACTACTATAATATTGCCCCATGTACAAGAATATAACTACTATAATACTGCCCCTATGTACAAGAATATAACTACTATAATACTGCCCCTATGTACAAGAATATAACTACTATAATACTGCCCCTATGTGCAAGAATATAACTACTATAATACTGCTCCTATGTACAAGAATATAACTACTATAATACTGCTCCTATATACAAGAATATAACTACTATAATACTGCCTCTATGTACAAGAATATAACTACTATAATACTGCCCCTATGTGCAAGAATATAACTACTATAATACTGCTCCTATGTGCAAGAATATTACTACTATAATACTGCTCCTATGTACAAGAATATAACTACTATAATACTGCTCCTATGTACAAGAATATAACTACTATAATACTGCTCCTATATACAAGAATATAACTACTATAATACTACCCCTATGTACAAGAATATAACTACTATAATGCTGCCCCTATGTACAAGAATATAACTACTATAATACTGTCCCTATGTACAAGAATATAACTACTTAATACTGCCTCTATGCACAAGAATATAACTACTATAATACTGCCCCTATGTACAAGAATATAACTACTATAATACTGCCTCTATGTACAAGAATATAACTACTATAATACTGCTCCTATGTACAAGAATATAACTACTATAATACTGCCCCTATGTACAAGAATATAACTACTATAATACTGCCCCTATGTACAAGAATATAACTACTATAATACTGCTCCTATGTACAAGAATATAACTACTATAATGCTGCCCCTATGTACAAGAATATAACTACTATAATACTGTCCCTATGTACAAGAATATAACTACTTAATACTGCTCCTATGTACAAGAATATAACTACTATAATACTGCCCCTATGTGCAAGAATATAACTACTATAATACTGCCCCTATGTGCAAGAATATAACTACTATAATACTGCTCCTATGTACAAGAATATAACTACTATAATATTGCTCCTATGTACAAGAATATAACTAGTCTATAATACTGCCCCCATGTACAAGAATATAACTACTATAATACTGCCCCTATGTACAAGAATATAACTACTATAATACTGCCCCTATGTACAACAATGCCTCTATGTACAAGAATATAACTACTATAATACTGCTCCTATGTACAAGAATATAACTACTACTAGACTGTGGCCCGATTCTAATGCATCGGGTATTCTAGAATATGCATGTCCTCGTAGTATATGGACAATGATGATTCCAGAATTCGCGGCAGACTGTGCCCGTCGCTGATTGGTTGAGGCAACCTTTATGACATCATCGTCGCCATGGCAACCATTATGACATCTACATCGATACTGTGCCCGTCGCTGATTGGTCGAGGCGAATTTGCGGCAGACTGTGCCCGTCGCTGATTGGTCGAGGCAACCTTTATGACATCATCGTCGCCATGCTGTGCCCGTTGATGATTGGTCGAGGCCTGGCGGCCTCGACCAATCAGAGACGCGGGATTTCCAGGACAGACAGACAGACGGAAAAACCCTTAGACAATTATATATATAGATAATTCTGCCCCTATGTACAAGAATATAACTACTATAATACTGCCCCTATGTACAAGAATATAACTACTATAATACTGTCCCTATGTAGAAGAATGCCTCTATGTACAAGAATATAACTACTATAATACTGCCTCTATGTACAAGAATATAACTACTATAATACTGCTCCTATGTACAAGAATATAACTACTATAATAGTGCTCCTATGTGCAAGAATTTAACTACTATAATACTGCCCCTATGTACAAGAATATAACTACTATAATGCTGCCCCTATGTACAAGAATATAACTACTATAATACTGCTCCTATGTACAAGAATATAACTACTATAATACTGCTCCTATGTACAAGAATATAACTACTATAATACTGCCCCTATGTACAAGAATATAACTACTATAATACTGCCCCTATGTACAAGAATATAACTACTATAATACTGCTCCTATGTACAAGAATATAACTACTATAATGCTGCCCCTATGTACAAGAATATAACTACTATAATACTGTCCCTATGTACAAGAATATAACTACTTAATACTGCTCCTATGTACAAGAATATAACTACTATAATACTGCCCCTATGTGCAAGAATATAACTACTATAATACTGCCCCTATGTACAAGAATGCCTCTATGTACAAGAATATAACTACTATAATATTGCTCCTATGTACAAGAATATAACTAGTCTATAATACTGCCCCTATGTACAAGAATATAACTACTATAATACTGCCCCTATGTACAAGAATATAACTACTATAATACTGCCCCTATGTACAACAATGCCTCTATGTACAAGAATATAACTACTATAATACTGCTCCTATGTACAAGAATATAACTACTACTAGACTGTGGCCCGATTCTAATGCATCGGGTATTCTAGAATATGCATGTCCTCGTAGTATATGGACAATGATGATTCCAGAATTCGCGGCAGACTGTGCCCGTCGCTGATTGGTTGAGGCAACCTTTATGACATCATCGTCGCCATGGCAACCATTATGACATCTACATCGATACTGTGCCCGTCGCTGATTGGTCGAGGCGAATTTGCGGCAGACTGTGCCCGTCGCTGATTGGTCGAGGCAACCTTTATGACATCATCGTCGCCATGCTGTGCCCGTTGATGATTGGTCGAGGCCTGGCGGCCTCGACCAATCAGAGACGCGGGATTTCCAGGACAGACAGACAGACGGAAAAACCCTTAGACAATTATATATATAGATAATTCTGCCCCTATGTACAAGAATATAACTACTATAATACTGCCCCTATGTACAAGAATATAACTACTATAATACTGTCCCTATGTAGAAGAATGCCTCTATGTACAAGAATATAACTACTATAATACTGCCCCTATGTACAAGAATATAACTACTATAATACTGCCCCCTATGTACAAGAATATAACTACTATAATACTGCCCCCTATGTACAAGAATATAACTACTATAATACTGTCCCTATGTACAAGAATGCCTCTATGTACAAGAATATAACTACTATAATACTGCTCCTATGTACAAGAATATAACTACTATAATACTGCTCCCTATGTACAAGAATATAACTACTATAATACTGCTCCTATGTACAAGAATATAACTACTATAATACTGCCCCCTATATACAAGAATATAACTACTATAATACTACCCCTATGTACAAGAATATAACTGCTATAATACTGCTCCTATGTACAAGAATATAACTACTATAATACTGTCCCTATGTACAAGAATGCCTCTATGTACAAGAATATAACTACTATAATACTGCTCCTATGTACAAGAATATAACTACTATAATACTGCTCCATATGTACAAGAATATAATTACTATAATACTGCCCCTATGTACAAGAATGTAACTACTATAATACTGCCCCCTATGTACACGAATATAACTACTATAATACTGCCCCTATGTACAAGAATATAACTACTATAATACTGCCCCCTATATACAAGAATATAACTACTATAATACTGCCCCTATGTACAAGAATATAACTACTATAATACTGCCCCCTATGTACAAGAATATAACTACTATAATACTGCCCGTATGTACAAGAATATAACTACTATAATACTGCCCCCTATGTACAAGAATATAACTACTATAATACTGCCCCTATGTACAAGAATATAACTACTATAATACTGCCCCCTATGTACAAGAATATAACTACTATAATACTGCCCCTATATACAAGAATATAACTACTATAATACTGCTCCTACGTACAAGAATATAACTACTATAATACTGCCTCTATATACAAGAATATAACTACTATAATACTGCCCCCTATGTACAAGAATATAGCTACTATAATACTGCTCCCTATGTACAAGAATATAACTACAATAATACTGCTCCTGTGTACAAGAATATAACTACTATAATACTGCTCCTATATACAAGAATATAACTACTATAATACTGCCCCATGTACAAGAATATAACTACTATAATACTGCCCCTTATGTACAAGAATATAACTACTATAATACTGCTCCTATATACAAGAACATAACTACTATAATACTGCCCCATGTACAAGAATATAACTACTATAATACTGCTCCTACGTACAAGAATATAACTACTATAATACTGCCTCTATATACAAGAGTATAACTACTATAATACTGCCCCCTATGTACAAGAATATAGCTACTATAATACTGCTCCCTATGTACAAGAATATAACTACAATAATACTGCTCCTGTGTACAAGAATATAACTACTATAATACTGCTCCTATATACAAGAATATAACTACTATAATACTGCCCCATGTACAAGAATATAACTACTATAATACTGCCCCCTATGTACAAGAATATAACTACTATAATACTGCTCCTATATACAAGAATATAACTACTATAATACTGCCCCTATGTACAAGAATATAACTACTATAATACTGCCCCCTATGTACAAGAATATAACTACTATAATACTGCCCGTATGTACAAGAATATAACTACTATAATACTGCCCCCTATGTACAAGAATATAACTACTATAATACTGCCCCTATGTACAAGAATATAACTACTATAATACTGACCCCTATGTACAAGAATATAACTACTATAATACTGCCCCTATATACAAGAATATAACTACTATAATACTGCTCCTACGTACAAGAATATAACTACTATAATACTGCCTCTATATACAAGAATATAACTACTATAATACTGCCCCCTATGTACAAGAATATAGCTACTATAATACTGCTCCCTATGTACAAGAATATAACTACAATAATACTGCTCCTGTGTACAAGAATATAACTACTATAATACTGCTCCTATATACAAGAATATAACTACTATAATACTGCCCCATGTACAAGAATATAACTACTATAATACTGCCCCCTATGTACAAGAATATAACTACTATAATACTGCTCCTATATACAAGAATATAACTACTATAATACTGCCCCATGTACAAGAATATAACTACTATAATACTGCTCCTATATACAAGAATATAACTACTATAATACTGCTCCTATGTACAAGAATATAACTACTATAATACTGCTCCTATATACAAGAATATAACTACTATAATACTGTCCCCTATGTACAAGAATATAACTACTATAATACTGCCCCTATGTACAAGAATATAACTACTATAATACTGCTCCTATATACAAGAATATAACTACTATAATACTGCCCCTATGTGCAAGAATATAACTACTATAATACTGCCCCTATGTACAAGAATGCCTCTATGTACAAGAATATAACTACTATAATATTGCTCCTATGTACAAGAATATAACTAGTCTATAATACTGCCCCTATGTACAAGAATATAACTACTATAATACTGCCCCTATGTACAACAATGCCTCTATGTACAAGAATATAACTACTATAATACTGCTCCTATGTACAAGAATATAACTACTACTAGACTGTGGCCCGATTCTAACGCATCGGGTATTCTAGAATATGCATGTCCCCGTAGTATATGGACAATGATGATTCCAGAATTCGCGGCAGACTGTGCCCGTCGCTGATTGGTCGAGGCAACCTTTATGACATCATCGTCGCCATGGCAACCATTATGACATCTACGTCGATACTGTGCCCGTCGCTGATTGGTCGAGGCCTGGCGGCCTCGACCAATCAAAGACGCAGGATTTCCAGGACAGACAGACAGACAGACAGACAGACAGACAGAAAGACAGACAGACAGACAGACAGACAGACAGACAGACGGAAAAACCCTTAGACAATTATATATAGAGATAATTCTGCCCCTATGTACAAGAATATAACTACTATAATACTGTCCCTATGTAGAAGAATGCCTCTATGTACAAGAATATAACTACTATAATACTGCCCCTATGTACAAGAATATAACTACTATAATACTGCCCCCTATGTACAAGAATATAACTACTATAATACTGCCCCCTATGTACAAGAATATAACTACTATAATACTGTCCCTATGTACAAGAATGCCTCTATGTACAAGAATATAACTACTATAATACTGCTCCTATGTACAAGAATATAACTACTATAATACTGCTCCCTATGTACCAGAATATAACTACTATAATACTGCTCCTATGTACAAGAATATAACTACTATAATACTGCCCCCTATATACAAGAATATAACTACTATAATACTACCCCTATGTACAAGAATATAACTACTATAATACTGCTCCTATGTACAAGAATATAACTACTATAATACTGTCCCTATGTACAAGAATGCCTCTATGTACAAGAATATAACTACTATAATACTGCTCCTATGTACAAGAATATAACTACTATAATACTGCTCCATATGTACAAGAATATAATTACTATAATACTGCCCCTATGTACAAGAATATAACTACTATAATACTGCCCCCTATGTACACGAATATAACTACTATAATACTGCCCCTATGTACAAGAATATAACTACTATAATACTGCCCCCTATATACAAGAATATAACTACTATAATACTGCCCCCTATGTACAAGAATATAACTACTATAATACTGCCCGTATGTACAAGAATATAACTACTATAATACTGCCCCCTATGTACAAGAATATAACTACTATAATACTGCCCCTATGTACAAGAATATAACTACTATAATACTACCCCCTATGTACAAGAATATAACTACTATAATACTGCCCCTATATACAAGAATATAACTACTATAATACTGCTCCTACGTACAAGAATATAACTACTATAATACTGCCTCTATATACAAGAATATAACTACTATAATACTGCCCCCTATGTACAAGAATATAGCTACTATAATACTGCTCCCTATGTACAAGAATATAACTACAATAATACTGCTCCTGTGTACAAGAATATAACTACTATAATACTGCTCCTATATACAAGAATATAACTACTATAATACTGCCCCATGTACAAGAATATAACTACTATAATACTGCCCCTTATGTACAAGAATATAACTACTATAATACTACTCCTATATACAAGAATATAACTACTATAATACTGCCCCATGTACAAGAATATAACTACTGTAATACTGCTCCTATGTACAAGAATATAACTACTATAATACTGCTCCTACGTACAAGTATATAACTACTATAATACTGCCTCTATATACAAGAGTATAACTACTATAATACTGCCCCCTATGTACAAGAATATAGCTACTATAATACTGCTCCCTATGTACAAGAATATAACTACAATAATACTGCTCCTGTGTACAAGAATATAACTACTATAATACTGCTCCTATATACAAGAATATAACTACTATAATACTGCCCCATGTACAAGAATATAACTACTATAATACTGCCCCCTATGTACAAGAATATAACTACTATAATACTGCTCCTATATACAAGAATATAACTACTATAATACTGCCCCTATGTACAAGAATATAACTACTATAATACTGCCCCCTATGTACAAGAATATAACTACTATAATACTGCCCGTATGTACAAGAATATAACTACTAGAATACTGCCCCCTATGTACAAGAATATAACTACTATAATACTGCCCCTATGTACAAGAATATAACTACTATAATACTGCCCCTATGTACAAGAATATAACTACTATAATACTGCCCCATGTACAAGAATATAACTACTATAATACTGCTCCTATGTACAAGAATATAACTACTATAATACTGCTCCTATGTACAAGAATATAACTATTATAATACTGCCCCTATGTACAAGAATATAACTACTATAATACTGCCCCTATGTACAAGAATATAACTACTATAATACTGCTCCTATGTACAAGAATATAACTACTATAATACTGCCCCTATGTACAAGAATATAACTAATATAATGATTTATATAAATAAGAAATGAGGCTAATGATAATAGAAGATATTCCATCACACTACACGCAAGCATAGAAATGTTTGGGGCTTGTGCGCAGGCTGCTGGCATTGTGCTCTCCTTTGGCTGAGGGCGGCAGAGTTGCCTTCTTCTGATGCTGTTTGGCGCGGTGCCAGCCGCGTTCCTCTGGTAATTGCCTGGGTTTGGCATGGTGTCTTGCATTGTTTCCACAGCGCTGCTCAAGCTTTGAGCTCTTAATTCCCAGTGTTCTGTTATCATCGCCGCTCGCTGCAGATCCTGCCGCATCCTAGGAAGCCTCACATCAGCGCAAATCTCAGAAGATTTAAAACAACCGTCATCCTCAGCGCCAAGATCCTAAATTATTAGTGGGTGTCGCGCTTGGTTTCATCCTCAACGTGTCTGAAGCTAAAAATGATACAAATAATATTCCACGTTCCTTATTATTTCCGGGAGAATTAACGAAGACGTCTTCTCATGGAACCAACCACTGAACTGGTCTATTATAAGACTACACCCAGCCAGATGTCTGTCCAGCCTCTGTTTGACGACTTCCATTGAAGGAGAACTCACCACCTCTCGTGGCCGCCTGTTCCACTCATTGATCACCCTCACTGTCAAAAACTTTTTTCTAATATCTAATCTGTGTCTCCTCCCATTCAGTGTCATCCCATTGCTTCTAGTCTTTCCTTGTGCAAATGAGAATAAAGATGATCCTTCTACAGCCGTCAGGATGTCAGTCCTCTATAGAGATGGATTCTTCCCCCTCTAAAGCAAAATGCTTCTTTCCCAGAGACATCACGTTTTTGATACCTGCTAAACGGTGGAGTCTCCGAGCAGCAGGTGTGTGAGCGCTGCCCTAGATATACCAATTGGCGCATTCCTACCTCCTTATAAATGACAATCATATATTTCAATATTAACATGCGCTGTCCCTTTAAAAGATAATCAGATATATAAGTATAATAATATAGTTGGGTCTCAACTATAACAAACCTCTAGCTGAAACAGAACCTGTCAGCACATTTTTATATAAGCCTGTATACATGCTGGTTGTCATATAAGTCACTTTTTTTGTTGAGATCTGATGTGTCAGTGATGAGAAATCTAGTGTAGAAGCCATATGCAAATCAGGCTGGAAGTGCACTGGGGGAGAGTGTCAATGCAAGTGCATTGACACGCCTACAGTGCACATCCAGCCTGATTTGCATACCATTTGTAAAAGTACACTGATGTGAAGTAGGGGTAAAATAGGGTCTGATTACCTCGTTATCAACCACATTGTTATGCTCCTGTCCAGGATCTGGGCTTTGCTTCCCTCAACCTGGTATGTCTGCTACCTTTTCCATGTCCTCCAGGACCGATGCCACATGTCCGCATGTGGCTTCCAGGACGTCTCCTATTCGCCTGCAGCTTCCACTACCTCAGCTACCTGTCTGCAGTTGCTCTGTTACCTGTTTGCGACCGCCAAGATGTCTCCTGTCTGCTTGCGGCTTCCAGGACCTCAGCTACCTGTCTGCAGTTCCTCTGTTACCTGTTTGTGGCCTCCAGGATGTCTCCTATATGCTTTCGGCTTCCAGGACCTCAGCTACTTGTCTTCAGTTCCTCTGTTACCTGTTGCGGCTTCCGGGACATCTCCTATCTGCCTGCAGCTTCCACTACCTACGCTACCTGTCTGCATTTGCTGTTACATGTATGCAGCCTCAAGGATGTTTCCTGTCCGTTTGCAGCTTCCAGGACCACAGGTACCTGTCTGCAGTTCCTCTGTTACCTGTTTGCGGCCTCCAGGAATCTCCTATCTGCCTGCGGCCTCCAACACGTCAGCTACCTGTCTGCAGTTCCTCTGTTACCTGTTTGCGGCCTCCAGGATGTCTCCTTTGTGCTTGCGGCTTCCAGGACCTCAGCTACCTGTCTGCAGTTCCTCTGTTACCTGTTTGCGGCCTCCAGAATGTCTCCTATCTGCTTGCAGCTTCCAGGACCTCAGCTACCTGTCTGCAGTTCCTCTGTTACCTGTTTGCGGCCTACAGGATGTCTCCTGTATGCTTGCGGCTTCCAGGACCTCAGCTACCTCTCTGCAGTATCTCTGCTACACGTCTGTGTCTCCAGGATGTCTCCTGCCTGCCTGCGACCTCCAGTAACTCAGCTACCTGTTCTCAGACTCCTGTCCGCCTGCAGTCTGCAGTACCTCTGCTACCTGCCTGCTGCATGTGGCCCGCGTACCCTCCTGGACCTTTTGCTCAGAGGATCCACCTCACCAAGTGAGCCTAACACACATGACGACTACATTTCAGGAGTGTTCCAGTGGATAGATGATAAGTATCTGCGCATTAGGGGTCCTACCACTAGGACCCTCACTGATCACAAGAAGTGGGGTGAATTAAACGCTGGGTGCACATGTTCAGTGCTGCTCCAAATATAGCGGAGGACTGTACTCTGCATCTTCCACCACATTTCCATTAAGTGGGGACCCTTCTGATCATGAGAATTCGGGGTCCTATCTCACCCCATTTGATGCAAACGGTCAAACATGCAGATGGTCTAGTACTGTGTGTCTCTATTTCCACCAGTCTTAAAGACTTTCAGTGGAATAGCACAGCGCATGTACAAGCTGCATTTCACTCAGTCCACCATGGAGGCTTATTCTCTTGACTGGTGGTGGTCTTGGTAGATATACTTCTGTCAACTATTTGTCAATAGGAAAGAAGTCGAAATTTGGAGAACACCCCTCTAAGGCTATGTTCACATGTTGCATTTTTGCTGCATTTTTTTTTCCGTAGGCAAAACCTGCTCTCTTGGCGGTAAAGAAGCTGCTTACAAAAATCAGGTTTTGCTGTGTTTTTATTGCTCGTTTTTGCTGTTTTTTGTGTGCATCTTGATAAAGTTTAGTGCTCCCCAAATCCTGATTTGCCTTCCTTAGGTATTTGCACCAAAAACACAGCAAAAAACAATACCTGCGTTTTTTGCTGCGTTTTTGCACTTTCCCATTGTTTCCTAAGGATGAAAAAATGCTGCAAATACACGGAAAAAAAGAAACGCTGAAAGATGTGACAGGCTGCAGTTTTCCAAATTAGTCAGGAAAATAAAACCAATGTGTGTGCATGAGATTTTTGAAATCTTATAGATTTTGCAGGTACTATAAAATGCACTTAAACTTTGCCAAAAAATGCCTAAAAAAAAATGCCGCAAAAATGCAACTTGTGAACATAGCCTAAAATTGATGGTCTCCGGAGCATTACTCTAGAGGTTTAATTTCCATATCCCCTGAACAGTTTTCCCTTCGGAGGGGCGTTTAAGGTTCCCATCGCGGTGCCTAAGAGGCACCAATGCAGTAATTACTGTATGATTTCTCTGTGTGAAATTGAGGATCCCCAGAGAGTGAGCGAGAGAGAGACTGTTACCTCTGCATCCTAAAAAACTACACCCTATGCAAAAAAACTGTCCAACTGTTAGATGCATACAACAATGCCCTGTATATATAATACTAGCATAGAGCGCCTACCTATAGTTCCATACAGTGAGCTGCCAATAATGCCATTATAGTACTCAGATAACAGCCCGGCTTGTTACAGGATGTACATTTTAGACAGCGGCGACAATTTAAAGCCTTCGTATTGTTGAAGTCTGTGGGGCCATTGCCCACTGTGCCCATGTTAGCGCACAGCAGGTAGGCCGAGCAGAGGATATACTGTACATGTACAGTGCTTGTGACTACATACAGCTGTTTGTGGCTGACACGACCACATCCTGTAGCTGTGCTGTCAGATCCTCATACACATGTCCTGCGCTTCCTGCTCACAAAGAGGAAGTGAAAGGGTAGACACTAAACGACCGCTGCATCAGCTCTGCTACATCAGAGTCATAACAGAGCTCTGCAGACACTCATGGTTATGGTCACTTTCACTGTCCATCCGGGTTCTAAAAGAATTTCTAAGTATGGCTAATGAGGTTGTGATATTTCCTGATTATCTATCTATGTATTATCTATCTGTCTGTCTATTATCTATCTATTATCTATCTATCTATTATCTATCTATTAGCTATCATCTATCTATTACTTATCTATCTATTATCTGTCTATTTATTATTATCTATCTACACTCACTGGCCACTTTATTAGGTACACCTGTCCAACTTCTTGTTAACACTTAATTTCTAATCAGCCAATCACATGGCGGCAACTCAGTGCATTTAGGCATGTAGACATGGTCAAGACAATCTCCTGCAGTTCAAACCGAGCATCAGTATGGGGAAGAAAGGTGATTTGAGTGCCTTTGAACGTGGCATGGTTGTTGGTGCCAGAAGGGCTGGTCTGAGTATTTCAGAAACTGCTGATCTACTGGGATTTTCACGCACAACCATCTCTAGGGTTTACAGAGAATGGTCCGAAAAAGAAAAAAAATCCAGTGAGCGGCAGTTCTGTGGGCGGAAATGCCTTGTTGATGCCAGAGGTCAGAGGAGAATGGGCAGACTGGTTCGAGCTGATAGAAAGGCAACAGTGACTCAAATCGCCACCCGTTACAACCAAGGTAGGCCTAAGAGCATCTCTGAACACACAGTGCGTCGAACTTTGAGGCAGATGGGCTACAGCAGCAGAAGACCACACCGGGTACCACTCCTTTCAGCTAAGAACAGGAAACTGAGGCTACAATTTGTACAAGCTCATCGAAATTGGACAGTAGAAGATTGGAAAAACGTTGCTTGGTCTGATGAGTCTCGATTTCTGCTGCGACATTCGGATGGTAGGGTCAGAATTTGGCGTAAACAACATGAAAGCATGGATCCATCCTGCCTTGTATGGAGCATCTTTGGGATGTGCAGCCGACAAATCTGCGGCAACTGTGTGATGCCATCATGTCAATATGGACCAAAATCTCTGAGGAATGCTTCCAGCACCTTGTTGAATCTATGCCACGAAGAATTGAGGCAGTTCTGAAGGCAAAAGGGGGTCCAACCCGTTACTAGCATGGTGTACCTAATAAAGTGGCCGGTGAGTGTATCTATCTATCTATTATCTATCTATTATTTATCTATCTATCTGTCTATCTATCATCTGTCTATTATCTATCTACTAGAAATAGGCCAGATGCTATTGCATCGGGAGTGCGGTGAACAGCCAGTTGTGGCTGTTACTGTGCATGCGCAGGAATAGCGGTGACGTGAATGTCACTTGCGCAGGCGCAAGTGACATACACGTCTCCTCTATTCCCACGCAGGTGACACTGCCGCAGTGCCTTATGGAATTCAGGGACAGCGGCCAGAAGACCCAACTGGCAAATATTATATTAGATGAATTACCGTATATACTTGAGTATAAGCTGACCCGTGTATAAACTGAGGCACCTACTTTTGCCACGGAAAACTGGGTTAACATATTGACTCGAGTAGAAGCCGGGTATGTATTGTCCCCTCATCCCTGTCCTGCTATGCGTGGCTCCCCCCGTCCTGTCCTGCTATGCGTGGCTCCCCCGTCCTGTACTGGTATGTGGCTCCCCCGTCCTATCCTAGTATGTGGCTCCCCCGTCCTATCCTGGTATGTGGCTCCCCCATCCTGTCCTGCTGTGCGTGGCTCCCCCGTCCTGTCCTGGTATGTGGCTCCCCTGTCCTATCCTGGTATGTGGCTCCCCCGTCCTGTCCTGCTATGTGGCTTCCCCGTCCTGTCCTGGTATGTGGCTCCCCCATCCTGTCCTGCTATGCGTGGCTCCCGTCATGTCCTGGTATGTGGCTCTCCCGTCCTGTCCTGGTATGCGTGGCTCCCCCATACTGTCCTGGTATGTGGCTCCCCCATCCTGTCCTGCTATGCGTGGCTCCCTTGTCCTGTCCTGCTATGTGTGGCTCCCCGTCCTGTCCTTGTATGTGGCTTCCCCGTCCTGGTATGTGACTCCCCTGTCCTGTCCTGGTATGTGGCTCCCCCGTCCTGTCCTGCTATGCGTGGCTCCCCCGTCCTGTCCTGCTATGCGTGGCTCCCAAGTCCTGTCCTGGTATGTGGCTCCCCCGTCCTATCCTGGTATGTGGCTCCCCAGTCCTGTCCTGCTATGCGTAGCTCCCCCGTCCTGTCCTGCTGTGCGTGGCTCCCCCGTCCTGTCCTAGTATGTGGCTCCCCTGTCCTATCCTGGTATGTGGCTCCCCCGTCCTGTCCTGCTATGTGGCTCCCCCATCCTGTCCTGGTATGTGGCTCCCCCATCCCGTCCTGCTATGCGTGGCTCCCCTGTCATGTCCTGGTATGTGGCTCTCCTGTCCTGTCTTGGTATTCGTGGCTCCCCCGTACTGTCCTGGTATGTGGCTCCCCGTCCTTTCCTGGTATGTGGCTCCCCCATCCTGTCCTGCTATGCGTGGCTCCCCCGTCCTGTCCTGCTATGTGTGGCTCCCCGTCCTGTCCTTGTATGTGGCTTCCCCGTCCTTGTATGTGACTCCCCTGTCCTGTCCTGGTATGTGGCTCCCCTGTCCTGTCCTGCTATGCGTGGCTCCCCCGTCCTGTCCTGCTATGTGTGGCTCCCCCGTTCTGTCCTGGTATGTGGCTCTCCGTCCTGTCCTGGTATGTGGCTCCCCGTCCTGTCCTGGTATGTGGCTCCCCGTCCTGTCCTGCTATGCGTGGCTCCACCGTCCTGGTATGTGGCTCCCTGTCCTGGTATGTGGCTCCCCGTCCTTTCCTAATATGTGGCTCCCCTGTCCTGTCCTGCTATGTGTGGCTTCCCTGTCCTGGTATGTGGCTCCCCGTTCTGTCCTGGTATGTGGCTCCCCCTGTCCTGTCCTGTGTCTCCCCGTCCTGGTATGTGGCTCCCCCTGTTGTATGCATGGCTCCCTCGGTCCTGCATTGCTCAGCTCCCCCAGTCACGAATTGCTCAGCTCCCCTGGTCCGCTTGGCTCAGCTCTCCCGGTCCCGCATTGCTCAACTCCCCCGGTCCCGCATTGCTCAGCTCACATTGCCCCCCTCCCCGTCATACTCACCCTCCTCACGCCTGCAACTCCGTTGTCGCTGCGACTCTCCTCTCCTGGGCAGTCACGTGGTACCGCTCATTAAGGTAATGAATATGCGCTCCACGCCTATGGGAGTGGAGATGCATCCATATTCATGACCTTAATGAGCGGTACCACGTGACTGCTCAATACAGGTGAGGAGAGCCGCTGGTGCTGGGACAACGGAGACTCAGCGACGGAGGGTATCACAGGGGGGGGGGGGGGGGCAATGTGAGCCACGCATACTACCAGGGAAAGGGGGGAGCCGAGCCATGCGGGACAGGGGGAGCCGAGCCTTGGGGCCACAAACTGCGCCTGTGCAAGTGACACTGCCGCGGTGCTTTATGGGATTCGGGGACATCGGCCAGAAGTCCCAACTGGCGATTATTATATAGGAGGATTATCTATCTATCTAGCATGTGGGTTTGAAATAAAATCACATTTTTTCACCTTTAAACTATGGAGTGCTGCCTGCATTTTTTCATCTATCTATCTATCTATCTATCTATCTATCTATCTATCTATCTATCTATCTATCTTCTATCTATTATTTATCTATTATCTATCTATCTATCATTTATCTATTATCTATCATTTATCTATTATCTAACTATCTATTATCTATCTATTATCTATCATTTATCTATTATCTATCTATATATTATCTATCTATCTATTATCTATCTATTATTTATCTATTATCTATCTATCTATCTATTATCTATCTATTTATCTATTATCTATCTATCTATCTATCCATTATCTATTATCTTTTATGATCTATCATAGGGTGTGCGCATTATTAGGACCAGGTGGCACCTTAAGGTACGGATCTCCATTATTATTTTTTGCACACTGCACTATGCACTTTGAATATTATACGGAGGTTTGGTTGCTTAATTAATTTATGACACTGCTGCACCTTGTTTCTATAAAGGGTATGAAAAAAAAATTCTCCCCTGTATTAATTTATTAATGGGACCACTTACGTTTTTTTTATCTATTCACTTTTTTAACTTGATTTATGGCGATCTATAATATCCTTATTAGGAGCCTATTTACTTTAATCATGGCCTAATATACTGTAGGTTTTATTTTTGGGTCCACCATTTACAATATTGACTATATTGGCATTTTAATATTTTTAAATTTTTGTATTAATTGTCCTGATATGTGCACACAATCTGTTTTATATTCAGTATAACTGTTGCTAATATTTAATAAAAATATATATTTTAAATTATATAATCTTGTCCGGACTTTTATGATTTACTCTATAGTTTTGGTGGTTGTTTTTTTCCTATCTATCTATCTATCTATCTATCTATCTATCTATCTATCTATCTATCTATCTATTATCTATCTATCTATATATTATCTATCTATTATTTATGTATCTATCATCTATCTATTATCTATCTATTATTTATCTATCCATCGATTATCTATTATTTATCTATCTATTATCTATCTATCTGTTATTTATCCATTATATATCTATTATTATCTACCTATTATCTATCTACAGTATCTATCTATATCTATCTATTATCTATCTATCTATTATTTATCTATCCATCGATTATCTATTATTTATCTATCTATCATCTATCTATTATCTATCTCTCTATCCATTATTTATCTATCATCTATCTATTATCTACCGTATCTATCTATCTATCTATCTATCTATCTATCTATCTATCTATCTATCTATCTATCTATCTATCTGTTATTTATCCATTATATATCTATTATTATTATCTACCTATTATCTATCTATCTACAGTATCATCTATCTATATCTATCAATTATCTATTATCTATCTATATCTATCTATCCATTGATCATCTTTAATAGCACTAAGTGTAAGTGGTGCTCGGTCTCAGAGCAGGATCTGTTGTTTGTGAGGCTCTCAGGTTTGCCTCATTGTACCCCAAAGTGTGATTGTGGCAGCAAATGAAGAGTTAATTCCGGCCTATCTGTGCTCCGCAGTACTAGTACTTAATAAATGGCGCGGACCTCCTGGTCCCGGACACCAGACTTCTGCACATTTTGGCTTGTGGAATGTTCTTACATAAGGAGGACATGTGGTCGCCATACAATCGAACCTGCAGGAACATAGAGGAACATTATTACATCACGTGCAATAAAGACGGAAATAATAGGACTGCGCTGGTCTCGCGCCAACTTCCGTAAAACCTGTAATATTCCTCTGCTGAGCACCACCACACATCCCACTAATGCCCCGTCCTCCCCGCAGGAACCCATCCAGCCCTCCATACCGCAGAACCTCCTCAGCCCAGGACCCCTCTCTGCTGCGGCTCCTTCCCCAGGGATCACAATCCTAAGCACCGTACAACCAGAGACTCATGGCACCGGCTACAAGCGCCAGCACGGCGGAACTGGTAGTCATATGGTTACTGCACATTACCCTGCTACATGGCATCTGTCTGTAGATGAGGACAAGAAGGGAGGACGAACGGATGGAGGAAGGATGGATGGATTGAGGAAGATAAGGAGGGAAGCAAGGAAGAAAGGAGGAAGATAAGGTTGAAGGAAGGAGGGAAGGAAGGAAGGGAGGAAGGAAGGAAGGAAGGAAGGAAGGACTGACAGATGGATAGATGGATGGATGGAGGGAGATAAGGAAGGAGGGAAGGGAGGGAGGGAAGGAAGGAATGATGGAGAGAAGGAAGGAGGGAAGGAAGAATGGATGGATGAAGAGAAGGAAGGAAGAATGGAGGAAAGATGGATGGAGGAAGATAAGGAAGGAAGGAGGTGAGGAAGGAAGGGAGGGAAGGAAGGAGAGAAGGAAGGAATGAGTTAGAGAAGGTAGGAAGAATGGAGGAAGGATGGATGGATGGAGGAAGATAAGGAAGGAAGGAGGGAAGAAAGGAAGGAAGGAAGAAGGAAGGAATGAAGGAGAAAAGGAAGGATGGATGGATGGATGGAGAGAAGGAAGAAAGAATGAAGGATGGATGGAGGAAGGTAAGGAAGGAAGGGAGAATGGAGGAAGATAAAGGGGAAGGAAGGAGGGATCCATAGCCATATGTATATACATAACACGAGACCACTGGAGCAGTTTGCTCTTGAGGCCAAAATACCCGTGGAGAAGTGCGGACGTCTCATTGACAGTTACAGGAATCGTTTGATTGCAGTGATTGCCTCAAAAGGTTGTGCAACAAAATATTAAGTTAAGGTCCCATCATTTCTGTCCAGGCCGATTTCATGAGTTTTATTTTAATTCTATGGAACCATGGCTGAAAACCAATGTCTGACTTTCATTTGTTCATTTTCATAGATTTTTTATTCATTATTACGTTTGTCAGATTCCAGTTATTTCTGTGATCATTGTGGGTTTTTCTGTCATTAAACAAGGGGAATCAACAATCTTGACCACATGTATTTGCCAACAGAGGAAAGTAATGTAATCTCAGAAATTCACTCAAAATCCAAATTTCTGAAGTCCAAAAATGATTGCCAGGCCTCAGTGAGTACATGGTAGTAATATTCCCCGGATTTATATACTACGGGCAGACAGTACGTCACACAGCGCTGCCTCCACTATGAAAATGGGGATCAAAGTGCACAGAGGTTACCATAGAGAAGCAACAGCGGAGGCTGATAACACACGGGCACATCCTGCGGGCACAACATGCGGGCACAACATGCGGGCACATCGCCTGTACAGACCCAGCAATAGAGCAGTGATCGAGGCCGGCACGAGGGGCTCCCCGCTTCTTGGGGTCACCGTTGGAGCAGACACAATCCTTCTCTGCTCGCGTGTAAAGCAAAATTCACATTTCCGCTGTTTAAAAGCTGCAATCAGGGAGCAGTGCATTATGGGGAATGCAGGGAACAGTGACACCACGACCGCTTTTAGGTCACATGTCTGACTACGAGATAAAATGTTGTCTGTTTCCAAGGGCAACCACCAAAAAAATAGCAGCTGTAGATGCGAAGAAAGAAAAAGCCACAAAATGACTCAAAATAAGTACGAAAACAGGAAGAGGGAGATTTAAAAAAATAAAAATAAATGTAACAACCCCCCCATTATATCTACTACACGGGGGCCCGATTACCCGAGGTTAGAATAATTTAAGGATCGTATCTGGGGGCTGGTTAATTTTAGGGGCGCTGAAATGATTGCAGGGTTCTGCTCAAAATGAGTTTAGGGGTCTGATCTGAGGTTTAGGAGTCTTATCAAGGGCCTGAATGGGTTCAGGGGTCTTATCTAGGGTCTGGATGGGTTTAGGGGTCTTATCTATGGTCAGTATGGGTTTAGGGGTCTTATCTAGGGTCAGTATGGGTTTACGGGTCTTATCTAGGGTCAGTATGGGTTTAGGGGTCTTATCAAGGGCCTGAATGGGTTCATTGGTCTTATCTAGGGTCAGTATGGGTTTAGGGGTCTTATCTAGGGTCAGTATGGGTTTAGGGGTCTTATCTAGGGTCAGTATGGGTTTAGGGGTCTTATCTAAGGTCTGGATGGGTTTAGGGGTCTTATCTAGGGTCAGAATGGGTTTAAGGGTCTTATCTATGGTCAGAATGGGTTTAGGGGTCTTATCAAGGGTCTAAATAAGTTAAGGGGTCTTATCTAGGCTCAGAATGGGTTTAGGGGTCTTATCAAGGGCCTGAATGGGTTTAGGGGTCTTATCTAGGGTCAGAATGGGTTTAGGGGTCTTATCTAGGGTCAGTATGGGTTTAGGGGTCTTATCAAGGGCCTGAATTGGTTTAGGGGTCTTATCTAGGGTCTGAATGGGTTTAGGGGTCTTATCTAGGGTCAGAATGGGTTTAAGAGTCTTATCTAGGGTCAGAATGGGTTTAGGGGTCTTATCAAGGGCCTGAATGGGTTCAGGGGTCTTATCTAGCATCTGAATAAGTTTAGGGGTCTTATGGGTCTGAATAAGTTTAGGGGTCTCATGTAGGGTCAGAATGGGATTAGGGGTCTTATCTAGGGTCGGAATTAATGTAGGGGTCTGAATGGGTTTAGCGGTCTCATCTAGGGTCTGAATGGGTTTAGCGGTCTCATCTAGGGTCGGAATGAATTTAGGGGTCTGTTTGGGGTCAGAATAAGTTTCAGGGTCTGATCTGAAGTCTGAATGAATGCAGTGGTCTGATATGGGGTCTACATCAGTTTAGGGTTTGATCTAGGGTATGACTGGGCGTAGGGGGTCTATATTATGGCCTGAATGAGTTTAGGGGTCTAATTTAGAGTATGTATAAATGTAGGAGTCTGATTTGGGGTGTGAATCAGTTTAGAGGTCCAATCTATGAATGTAGGGGTCTGAATGACTTTAGGGGTCTTATGTAGTGTCAGAAGGAGTCTACTAGGGGTCTGATCTGACGTCTGAATGAATGTAGTGGTCTGATATGGGGTGTAAATTAGTTTAGGGGTTTGATGCAAGTTCTGAATTAATTTAGGAGACTGATTTGGGGTCTCAGTGAGTTTAGGGGTCCCATCTTTGAGTAAAGGACCACTGACCTGGGACTGTGACCGCACGAAGGTCCAAGCTGAACACCGGCTCCAGATGTTGTTTTGGTAGAAGGGCTGAAAATGGGTTAAATAGTATCCAGGTCCCGTGTTCATACACAGCTGCTGAGGCCATTGCTATTAATTTTACGCATTTTTAGCTGTTGGAGAAAACATGTTTTAACCCCTTTAAGACATTGCACCTTGCACCATTTTGAATTGGACTTTCCATAAAGTGCCTTTCTGTCTCCTTTGCATCATTTCAGTGCATGTTCCGTCCCTGTCACTTGCCGCCGCTGTCTGACCCCGGGTTCCCCCTCTACACCGCTGTGATGGGGGGGGGGGGCATTTCTGACTGGCCGCGCGGCAGCTTTTGTTTGTGGGCGTGTCCCAGCGGTCTGGAGGGGGAGTGGCGCGGCCATGCAGATGAGGGGGGCGTGCCCAGGTGACGCTCGGCTGAGCAGCTGTGTGCAGAGCGGCAGTGAGAGGAGCGCAGTGCGCCCGGGGAGAGCGGAGACACCGCGCAGCCTCCAGCAGCAGCGGCCACAGACGGCACCGAGCACCGGAGCGGCATGGCTGACCCTGCGGGTGGCGACGAGGGCGAAGACATCACCGTACGCTTCGCCAGGAAGGGCGCCCTCCGCCAGAAGAACGTCCATGAGGTCAAGGACCACAAGTTCACTGCGCGCTTTTTCAAGCAGCCGACATTCTGCAGCCACTGCACCGACTTCATCTGGTGAGGGGGGAGGGGGAGCCGACCACCACCGATCACCACCGATCACCACCTGCCTATATGTCTATTGCTGCTTCTTGCGCCATTATTAACCCCTTCCTTGTCAGATCTTATTTGTATCACCCCCTCCCCCCCCAATATCAATGATTGACAGGTTGCCCTGATTATTGGTTATTGATCGCTCCCAGTGCATCCCATAATATTGCACCAATCCACAGGAGATCAGCAAGCTTAGGTTGTGGGACATATAGGGGGTAGATATCGTGCATCCTATACCGGGGTGATGTATATGGCTGGTAGATCAATATTTTTTTAATCAGATGTGTCAATTTAAGAAAAAAAAAATGATGAAGTTGGTCCAATTTGTACGAGATCGTCACCTATATGGGGTTTCCGGTGTAACGTTTCGATAATTAGAGAGGGGGAAGCATCGCTGGGCTGATCAGGGGCACCTGAGACCGGATTTAAAGGGCCAGCGTAGAGGCGATGCAAAAAAAAAATTGGTTCTGAATCTAGTTTGCAGCCGCCATGGATCTTCCTATTATTGATCGCTACGTGATATTGCGCCAATCCAGATGTGATCAGTAAGTGTACGTTGGCATTGGGGGGGGATAAGCGGACTGCAGACACCGATAATGTTCAGTTTTGTATCAGTTTCCGTGATAATATTGTGACGTGGATGTAGCAGAGCTGGTTTTGTTATAATCTGCAGCATTAACCTGCCTGCATTGTCACAATGACCGATTCGGCTCTGCTACATCTGCACGCACTTCCCTCTTCCCGGACGCCCATTGTGGTGATAGAAGAGGCCAAGCGGTTATTTATCGGCGTGTGATTAAGTGCAGTCACCGGTGTTAGTGCGCTGCAGTCAGTGTGCTGGGGGGCTACACGGGCGCGCACCAGGGGGGTCCTGCCTACGGCCGCATTAGTGACAATTGCGCTTTCCTGGGATATTGTATTCCTATAGACTGTATGTTGGGGGGGGGGGGGAAAGGATCCCAGGAGCCCCTCGTCCCCCCTCCTGTAGGGTCGGAGAAGCTGCAGTGCAGGTGACAGCTCTGTAGATGGAGGTGAATGGAGCGGCATCCCTGGTTGGGGGCATGGGGGGGTTATATAAGGACTCGCCTGCATCCCTGGTTGGGGGTATGGGGGGGGGGGTTATATAGGGACTCGCTGCATCCCTGGTTGGGGGCATGGGGGGCTTATATAGGGACTCGCCTGCATCCCTGGTTGGGGGTATGGGGGAGTTATATAGGGACTCGCCTGCATCCCTGGTTGGGGGTATGGGGGGGTTATATAGGGACTCGCCTGCATCCCTGGTTGGGGGTATGGGGGGGTTATATAGGGACTCGCCTGCATCCCTGGTTGGGGGTATGGGGGAGTTATATAGGGACTCGCCTGCATCCCTGGTTGGGGGTATGGGGGAGTTATATAGGGACTCGCTGCATCCCTGGTTGGGGGTATGGGGGAGTTATATAGGGACTCGCTGCATCCCTGGTTGGGGGCATGGGGGGGTTATATAGGGACTCGCCTGCATCCCTGGTTGGGGGTATGGGGGAGTTATATAGGGACTCGCTGCATCCCTGGTTGGGGGCATGGGGGGGTTATATAGGGACTCGCCTGCATCCCTGGTTGGGGGTATGGGGGAGTTATATAGGGACTCGCTGCATCCCTGGTTGGGGGCATGGGGGGGGGGGGTTATATAGGGACTCGCTGCATCCCTGGTTGGGGGCATGGGGGGGGGTTATATAGGGACTCGCTGCATCCCTGGTTGGGGGCATGGGGGAGGGTTATATAGGGACTCGCTGCATCCCTGGTTGGGGGCATGGGGGGGGTTATATAGGGACTCGCTGCATCCCTGGTTGGGGGCATGGGGGGGGTTATATAGGGACTGGCTGCATCCCTGGTTGGGGGCATGGGGGGGGGTTTATATAGGGACTCGCTGCATCCCTGGTTGGGGGCATGGGGGGGTTATATAGGGACTCGCTGCATCCCTGGTTGGGGGCATGGGGGGGTTATATAGGGACTCGCTGCATCCCTGGTTGGGGGCATGGGGGGGTTATATAGGGACTCGCCTGCATCCCTGGTTGGGGGCATGGGGGGCTTATATAGGGACTCGCCTGCATCCCTGGTTGGGGGTATGGGGGAGTTATATAGGGACTCGCCTGCATCCCTGGTTGGGGGTATGGGGGGGTTATATAGGGACTCGCTGCATCCCTGGTTGGGGGTATGGGGGGGGTTATATAGGGACTCACCTGCATCCCTGGTTGGGGGTATGGGGGGGGTTATATAGGGACTCACCTGCATCCCTGGTTGGGGGTTTCGGGGGGTTATATAGGGACTCGCCTGTTCCCTTGTTGGGGGTATGGGGGGGGGTTATATAGGGACTCGCCTGCATCCCTTGTTGGGGTCATGGGGGGGGGGGGTTATATAGGGACTCGCCTGTTCCCTGGTTGGGGGTATGGGGGGGGTTATATAGGGACTTGCCTGCATCCCTTGTTGGGGTCATGGGGTGGGGGTGGGGGTTATATAGGAACTCGCCTGTTCCCTGGTTGGGGGGTATGGGGGGTTATATAGGGACTCGCCTGTTCCCTGGTTGGGGGGTATGGGGGGTTATATAGGGACTCGCCTGTTCCCTGGTTGGGGGTATGGGGGGGGGGTTATATAGGGACTCGCCTGTTCCCTGGTTGGGGGTATGGGGGGGTTATATAGGGACTCGCTGCATCCCTGGTTAGGGGTTTCGGGGGGTTATATAGGGACTCGCCTGTTCCCTTGTTGGGGGTATGGGGGGGGGGGGTTATATAGGGACTCGCCTGTTCCCTGGTTGGGGGTATGGGGGGGGTTATATAGGGACTTGCCTGCATCCCTTGTTGGGGTCATGGGGTGGGGGGGGGGTTATATAGGAACTCGCCTGTTCCCTGGTTGGGGGGTATGGGGGGTTATATAGGAACTCGCCTGTTCCCTGGTTGGGGGGTATGGGGGGTTATATAGGGACTCGCCTGTTCCCTGGTTGGGGGTATTGGGGGGGGTTATATAGGGACTCGCCTGCATCCCTTGTTGGGGTCATGGGGTGGGGGTGGGGTTATATAGGGACTCGCCTGTTCCCTGGTTGGGGGTATTGGGGGGGTTATATAGGGACTCGCCTGCATCCCTTGTTGGGGGCATGGGGGGGGGTTATATTGGGACTCGCGGCTAATAATGAATGAAACCTGCCCGCCGAAAATCCAGTGGGTTCACAACTTTCGAAAATGGTTTAATTTTTTAATCCCCATCTTAGTGGAGGGGCGAGTGGCTGGACTAGGTGCACGACAAGTCGGTGGGTGGCTGGATGCTCCTCTCTGCCATAGATTTAGGATTATGGGATCCTGCGGGAAGTGATGGGGCCGTAATGTCGCGTGTCTGTGCGGCTTTCCATCTTATTGCCCTACATTGCTCAGGACGTGGTGGCGGCTTGTGCGGTTTCTATATGCGCGGGGTCAGTGCCCGGGGTGGGGGGCGCTTTAAATCCCATTAGTTCCAGTTCCCGCCTGAACCCGGGGTTTCCCCATTGCATCTTGTTGCCAAAGCCGTTCATCCAGTGCCAGCAGCTGATTGCAGATGTCACCGCCGCTGCCAGCGATTGTCCGCCGGCGCATCCACTGACTGTGAGGTGCATATACGACCGCTCCGAGATGGCAATTCTGCGGCATCTTTTCTTACAGATCCGCATTGATGATCCCTCTGTTATTCCTCCTGGAAATACCTGAATGCATGAAACACACCTTGACTTTTAAGATTTTTCCCTGTCGCCTTACACGCTGACCCTTACAGAAAATTCCACCTTATAGACGAGGGGTTACATCCAGGGGTCTGTATATTTCCAGGCGGAATAAATGAGGGACTTCAAGTCTTACAAAAAGATGCCCCAAAATTGTCAGTTCATGGGGAAGTGTGTAAAAAAAAAAAAAAAAAAAGCTTTGGTATCGCCAACCTTCATCCTAGCACACCATAAATGGGGTCCCTGCTCTCATTCTGGGGGGCTGGAGCCATCTTTCTATTTGATTAGCACTTCCCCCTACATCACCTGTAATGCTGATTGTTGGGGGTGTCGGGACCCCGGGATATCTCTGATCACCCCAGGCTTCATGTATTAGCACTTCGGCCGTAGCTGGGGACCCCGCGCTTGGATACCCCTTCATTGCATGTGTAGGAAACCCCTTTTTAAGCTAAATCTGTTTAATTGCACCCTCAGCCTGGCCTAATCCAGTAGTCTCGGGGCGCGTCGGATATTGGAGTATATTATGGAGTTGCTACATATGCAGTTTCCCTATACGCGGAGTCTTGTTGCTTCTCTGAATAGATCACATGAGGCAGTCGTTAGTCAGACCACAGCCTGATCTTCAGATAGCGGCTTCCTCCCGGGGTGGGGGGGGGGGGCATTGGGAGTTCTTTTTTTTTTTTTTTTTTTGCTCTGTGTGTTCTGCACCCTCTTTAGCAGATTCGGGGGAAGCCATAGTCCGTACAGGAGGCGGCTGCTGCACCTGTCTGCTCGCTTCCTGCCCAGCGTTTCTTGCTGCATCGTACGCCGTGCTCGCTGTGACAATGCTGCCTGTCTGCAGTGCGGGGATCTGTATTCCAGCTGGGCACAGAGATAATATTCTGCAGCTCCGGCCAGGACTACGAAGAATTGGCATTAAGGAAAGTAAAGGTCTTAAGATGGGAAGGTGGCAGCGTGCACTCGATGCTGCGGTTGTCCTGATCTGTGCATTTACTAAAGGCTACCAATGCCATGAGGCTGTTCGGTATTGTACAGCCGGCGTCCTATGCCTAAAATCTAATATTTGATTGCATATTTTGCTATTGTTGTTGCATTGAGTGCAGAGTCCCCTGTGTGAGCGAATGTGAGACCTCCTCTTCGTTGGGTTCTCATGGAGCCATAGCAAAAAGATTGGCAGGACCCATGTCCAGCGGTCACATCGGCACCCTGTGAACCTCCTCTTATCTACTGGCGCCTCTTCGGTTTAGTAGGTCCGACGTCCTTGTAGCAGCATGAACACGTATGGCGCCGCATCGTGGGTGTTAGCGGGTCACAGGGCGCAGGTCCAGAAGCCACAGACGACCGCCATTCTTTTTGCTCCTCTTCAGTGGGCACGCATGAGCAGCACCACTCCATTCTCATGAATCCCAGCAAACCTGATGATTAATAGGGGCCGTCCCATTACATACATTTATCACCGCGTAATAAGAAAGTTCCCCCCCCCAAAAAAAAAATAAAAATAAATAAAATTAAAAAATCATCTATGAATGTGAGCCAATTTGATCAAAAACGAAAATGCAGCGAAAATAAAATTGAGTCTGGACCAGAATAGGGGTCTTGTGTCCAGTGGAGAGCAGGAGACACAAGACTGGAGGATTTCGATGGAGCTGCTGCTGCGCTTCTTGTAGCGGTGGTCTGTGATGTGATCTGCTATTAGTCAGTGACACGACTCATCCGGGGTGCAGACTTGCGGCCAGGGGAGACGTCCTTCTATTCTGTTCATTAAAGGGGTTTGCAGCATTTGTACCCCCTCTAATTATGACTTTCATAGCCAGAATACCCCTTTCTTTTACACTTACCAGGTTTTTTGCGGCCCGTTATTGAGGGCCGTATCACCGCAATTTTCATGGTCTGCCGCAATAATGGACCTAAAAAAAACTTGCCGATTGCCGTTTTTCGGGTTTCCAATACCATGGAAATGGTATTGGGAAAAAAAGACGGCGTTCCACAAAAACGGAAGTCATGGTGCACCGCAAAAACAAGCTTCCGTTGTTCTTGCAGCCCCATTGATTTTCAGCAGGCTCGATCTTTTTTCACGCGGGAAAAAAAGGCCCTCATGGCCATATGGCGTACGGCGCTCCGTGGATTTATTGCGGCCCGTTTTTGCGGCCCCATAGAAAATCTAAACGGGATGCAAAACCACGGTAAGTGTAAAAGAAGCCAATGGAGATGGACACATGTTGCATTACACAGGAAACTCTCCTGGGAGTATGTGACTCTCCTGTAGGGGGCGCTGTTCCTGTTATGGGATTGCGCTGCTAGGCTGTTGCATGTCGCTATGTGTGTACATTTATGCTACGTGATAACATGAGCTGCAGACATGTTACTGTACCTGACTGTTAATGCCGCACGGTGGTGTAATCCGATCTCTGTCTGTTCTTGTCTTGCAGGGGTTTCGGGAAGCAGGGATTCCAGTGTCAAGGTTAGTCCTGTCCTCCATCATCCTTGCTAGGAGTGGAGGAGAATATTCCCTTCTGCAGAGCTGCTGTGCTATGATTTATTGACATCTTCCTGTAGAGTACAGCAGCGTATCTGCTGTGGAGGAATCTCCCGCTGCTTGTAATTATGTAACAGATAATGATGGTTCAAAGCCTCTCAAAACCGGTGTATATTTGTGTGCCGAACCATGTACAGTGTCGGAATGTGGCGCGTATTGCGGCATCGGAATGTAGCGCATAGTGCGGCGTCGGAATGTGGCTCGTAGTGTGCCGTCGGAATGTGGCGCGTAGTGCGGTGTCAGAATGTGGCGTCTAGTAGAGCATCGGAATGTGGCGCATAGTAGTGTCGGAATGTGACATAGTGTAGGGCCGGATTGTGGCGCGTATTGCTGCGTCGGAATGTGGCGCGTATTGCTGCGTCGGAATGTGGTGTGTAGTGCGGTGTCGGAATGTGGCTCGTAGTGTGCCGCCGGAATGTGGCTCGTAGTGTGCCGTCAGAATGTGGCGTCTAGTAGAGCATCGGAATGTGGCGCATAGTAGTGTCGGAATGTGACATAGTGTAGGGCCGGATTGTGGCGCGTATTGCTGCGTCGGAATGTGGCGCGTATTGCTGCGTCGGAATGTGGTGTGTAGTGCGGTGTCGGAATGTGGCTCGTAGTGTGGCGTCGGAATGTGGCTCGTAGTGTGGCGTCGGAATGTGGCGCGTAGTGCGGTGTCAGAATGTGGCGTCTAGTAGAGCATCGGAATGTGGCGCATAGTAGTGTCGGAATGTGACATAGTGTAGGGCCGGATTGTGGCGCGTATTGCTGCGTCGGAATGTGGCGCGTATTGCTGCGTCGGAATGTGGCGCGTATTGCTGCGTCGGAATGTGGTGTGTAGTGCGGTGTCGGAATGTGGCTCGTAGTGTGCCGTCGGAATGTGGTGCCGGAATGTGGCTCGTAGTGTGCTGTCAGAATGTGGCGTCTAGTAGAGCATCGGAATGTGGCGGGTAGTAGTGTCGGAATGTGACATAGTGTAGGGCCGGATTGTGGCGCGTATTGCTGCGTCAGAATGTGGTGTGTAGTGCGGTGTCGGAATGTGGCTCGTAGTGTGGCGTCGGAATGTGGCTCGTAGTGTGACGTCGGAATGTGGCGCGTAGTGCGGTGTCAGAATGTGGCGTCTAGTAGAGCATAGGAATGTGGCGCGTAGTAGTGTCGGAATGTGGCATAGTGTAGGGCTGGATTGTGGCGCGTAGTGGAGCATCGGAATGTGGCGCGTAGTAGTGTTGGAATGTGGCATAGTGTAGGGCCGGATTGTTGTGCATAGTACGGCGTCGGAATGTGGCATGTATTGCTGCGTCGGAATGTGGCGCGTATTGCTGCGTCGGAATGTGGTGTGTAGTGCGGTGTCGGAATGTGGCTCGTAGTGTGGCGTCGGAATGTGGCTCGTAGTGTGCCGTCGGAATGTGGTGCGTAGTGCGGTGTCAGAATGTGGCGTCTAGTAGAGCATCGGAATGTGGCGCATAGTAGTGTCGGAATGTGACATAGTGTAGGGCCGGATTGTGGCGCGTATTGCTGCGTCGGAATGTGGCGCGTATTGCTGCGTCGGAATGTGGCGCGTATTGCTGCGTCGGAATGTGGCGCGTATTGCTGCGTCGGAATGTGGCGCGTATTGCTGCGTCGGAATGTGGCGCGTATTGCTGCGTCGGAATGTGGCGCGTATTGCTGCGTCGGAATGTGGCGCGTATTGCTGCGTCGGAATCTGGCGCGTATTGCTGCGTCGGAATGTGGTGTGTAGTGCGGTGTCGGAATGTGGCGCCGGAATGTGGCTCGTAGTGTGCTGTCAGAATGTGGCGTCTAGTAGAGCATCGGAATGTGGCGGGTAGTAGTGTCGGAATGTGACATAGTGTAGGGCCGGATTGTGGCGCGTATTGCTGCGTCGGAATGTGGCGCGTATTGCTGCGTCGGAATGTGGTGTGTAGTGTGGCGTCGGAATGTGGCTCGTAGTGTGGCGTCGGAATGTGGCTCGTAGTGTGGCGTCGGAATGTGGCTCGTAGTGTGGCGTCGGAATGTGGCGCGTAGTGCGGTGTCAGAATGTGGCGTCTAGTAGAGCAAAGGAATGTGGCGCGTAGTAGTGTCGGAATGTGGCATAGTGTAGGGCTGGATTGTGGCGCGTAGTGGAGCATCGGAATGTGGCGCGTAGTAGTGTTGGAATGTGGCATAGTGTAGGGCCGGATTGTTGTGCATAGTACGGCGTCGGAATGTGGCATGTATTGCTGCGTCGGAATGTGGTGCGTAGTGTGGCGTCGGAATGTGGCTCGTAGTGTGGCGTCGGAATGTGGCACGTAGTGCGGTGTCAGAATGTGGCGTCTAGTAGAGCATCGGAATGTGGCATAGTGTAGGGCCGGATTGTGGTGCATAGTGGAGCGTCGGAATGTGGCTTGTGTGCGGCGGCGCCATGTAGTGCGGCGTCGGAATGTAGTGCGGCGTCAGAATGTGGCGCGTAGTGCGGTGTAAGAATGTGGGGCGTAGTGGAGCGTCGGCATGTGGCGTGTAGTGCAGCGTGGGAATATGGCGCGTAGTGTACCGCAGCCCCCAGGGATGTCGCACACATTCAGTTTGCAATTGAAGTGATTTACGGAGTAGGAACGTGGCCGCCACTTGCTGGATTATAATCTGGCTGGATACAGTAGATCGCTGTGCCCATTGTGTTCCAGTTTCCCTGCTGGTGAGTGGGACAGAGATCCTGGTTCTCTGGTAACTGGGAAACATCCCTCTGACATCTCACATCGTGGTTAAACATTGAGCAATGGATTATATGGATGCAGCCACTGAAACAGATGGTGTCATGTGACCACAAAATTAGGAGTTTCAAGAAATTAAGTAACTTCAGAAAACCCCTTTAAAGGGTCATTTTTCCCATCTTCATAGATGGGTATTATCAGAAAGGGCAGGTAAATGAAAGCAATTCAATTTTGCAATTTACTGCTTAGTAAAATTTTCACCCGTTCTTGAGATATTAACACTTTTGTTTACAGCTCGTTGCCTTGGGGTCCGACCACCGAAGCAAGACGGCCGAACATGCACCGTGCTTACAATCTCATAACTATAAGCGATGTCTTAGAGCTGGATGGGATCTTTGGAGCGCGCTGTTACATCCTAATCCCGCCCAGTGCTTGGAAGCAAGACGGCAGCGGTGGTCGGTCTCCTAGGCAACGAGCTGTAAACAATAGAAAGGTGTTACTATCTCAAGAACGGCTGTAAATTTCAAGAAGGAGTAAATTGCAAAGGTGCTTGCTTTTAAGAGCTCTGTCCGACAATACTCATTTATAAGGATGGAAAATGCTAAATCCTACTCCTTTCTTATATCTTCTGGCCTTCTTCACCTGAGGGTTTTATCTCCCATTTACATGGGACTTGCCCCTTTATAATATGGGTGGCGGGGATGAGGAAATGGAGCAATGTTTTTGACCTGAGCCCTGCTGCATTCCTGCGCTGGGGGGGTGATGAGCGCTTTCATGTCGCAGTCTCTCTTAGGAATGTGGTTTTAACCCCTGCCTGTCGTGGGGGAACATATGGTCTCAGCGTTCGATTTATTTTGGTCCTCCTGGTTGTGCGTACAACTTGTGATGTGGAGATTATGTTCGGTAATACATCAGGATTATAGTAGCACATATACAGTAAAATGCATTGAATCCGGTGTCTAGTGGTGCCGGATTATCATATATTCTGGATTATTGTGTCGCCATCGAAAAATGTATCTATAAAGAATTGTATGGCGCAGAATAGGGAAATTCGCTAATTTTGCAAATAACTCAAAAGTCCGACCAATGGATGGGAATAAAGGCTGCCGATCATCCCTGAGCATTGGCAGCTTACATCTCCTGTGGCCTAAATATAATTGTCGGCAGCACGTTCCTTCTTTGCAGCAGGAGATGTGCTGCTGACAATTATATTTAGACTATGGGAGATGTAAGCTGCCAATGATCAGTGATGATCGGCAGCTTTTATTACCATCCATTGGTCAGACTTTTAAGCTATTTGCAAAATTGGACAATAGGGAAATAATATTGTGATCATATAAACTACCGCTAAAGCCGAAAACCCTCTCGGGGTCGGCCCCCAGCCCTCGGGGTCGGCCCCCAGCCCTCGGGGTCGGCCCCCGGCCCTCGGGGTCGACCCCCGGCCCTGGTTCTGGGCAGACACCTTCTGGTGTTGACCCATCTTTATCAGTAATCAGGGAGGGTGTGGGGTGTGGTCACTTCATCATTATGTACTGTGAACGCCCAGGCGGCCATCGCGATAACATGTGCGGCTGATAACGGCACAGCTTTTTACAGATTGTCAGATGGTTTCAACATGCCACAAATATTCGTTCAAAAGGAAGTGACCATTCTCGTCATGAGACGCAGAGGAATAACTCCGCGGCACAGAGGCTAATGATCAGTCAGTGTGGCTCAGATCTCCTGTTTTTAAAGGAAATGTTCAGACTTAAAGGGGTTGTCCACTTCTGGACAACCCCTTCTTAAATACGCTAAATAAAAAAAACCAAAACTCTCGGACCGCGGCGGTCATATGATATTATGTCTTGTAACCGCTGCACCTGATCAGTCGTTGCTGATTGGCTGCAGCCTTCACGCTTCCATCAGGTGGAATGTAACCATGTTGCATGAGTATTGGCGCCTACAGACAGAAATGTGAAGGCTGCAGCCAATCGGCTGTTGATATCTATCTATCTATCTATCTATCTATCTATCTATCTATCTATCTATCTATCTATCTATCTATATATATATATATATATATATATATATATATATATATATATATATATATATATATAATTGTCTAAGGGTTTGTCTGTCTGTCTGTCTGTCTTGGAAATCCCGCGTCTCTGATTGGTCGAGGCCTGGCGGCCTCGACCAATCAGCGACGGGCACAGCATGGCGACGATGATGTCATAAAGGTTGCCTCGACCAATCAGCGACGGGCACAGTCTGCCGTGAATTCGCCTAGACCAATCAGCGACGGGCACAGTATCGACGATGATGTCATAAAGGTTGCATCGACCAATCAGCGGCGGGCACAGTCTGCCGCGAATTCTGGAATCATCATTGTCCATATACTACGGGGACATGCATATTCTAGAATACCCGGTGCATTAGAATCGGGCCACAGTCTAATATATATGTGTGTGTGTGTGTGTATATATATATATATATGTGTGTGTATGTATATGTATGTATGTGTGTATATATATATATATATATATGTGTATGTATGTATGTATATATATATATATATTTATTTTCATATGTTGCTTGTATTCGGCAGTATTATCTTGGCACTATGTGATTGTGGTATGTGGTCGTATTGTCTTGTCACTATATGATGGTATTATGTCTGCTGAATTGTCTTGGCAGTATATGGTGGTATCATGCGGAGTTTTATACTACAGTATATTTGCAGCATATGTTGCTTGTATTCGGCAGTATTATCTTGGCACTTGTTTGGTTGTGTATAGTGATGAGCGACCGTGCTGGGATAAGGTGTTATCTGAGCATGCTTGGGTGCTAAACGAGCGTCTTAGTCGTGTTCGAATAATATGTTAGAGACCCCGCGACTCCGTGTGTTGAGGCTATCGAAAAGCCACTAGACATGCAGCCGCGGGGACACGAACATATTATTCGAGCATGCCGAAGACACTCAGTTAGCACCCGAGCATGCTCAGATAACACCTTATCCCAGCACGTTCGCTCATCACTAGTTGTGTTATTTGGGTTGTATGCACAGAATTACCTTGACACTGTATGGCAGTATTTTGAGGTTTTTCCGACCGTATTATTTTGGCAATATACACTGTGTTCCAAATTATTCTGCACAAAGAGTTTAGGAGTGATAAGGTTAGAATTTTTTTGTTTGTCATTTAAACTCATTGATGGTGATGTGTGTCAGGGCTCTTTATATCACTGAAAGCAATTGCAGATACCTGTGCACATTAGTTTGGCCGGTGTGTCCAAATAAAGGCAAGACTACTTAAGAAGGCTGTTCCACATTATTAAGCAGCCTACATTTTTGGCCAAAATGGGAAAGAAAAAGGATGTGTCGGCTGCTGAGAAGCAACAAATTGTGGAGTATTTAGGTCAAGGCATGACTACAATCAACATTGCCAAGACACTTCATCGTGATCATCGCACAATCAAGAAGTATGTAGCTGATTCCCAGCACACACGTGTGCGTGCTGATAAGGAAAAATTGAGGACTCTTTCCAACAGGCAATTGTGTAAGGTTAAAAGAGCAGCTGCAAAAATGCCTTGTCATAGCTGCAGACAAGTTTTTGACGCTGCTGGTGCCTCCAACGTCCCCAGAACAACAAGATGCAGGGTCCTTCAGAGGTTTGCAGCTGTGCGTAAGCCATCCTGTCGACCACCTCTATCCACTGCACACAAGCAGAAACGGCTCCAGTGGGCCAAACGATACATGAAGACTCACTTCCAAACTGTTTTGTTCACCGATGAGTGCCGTGCAATGCTCGATGGTCTAGATGGATGGAGTAGAGGATGGCTTGTTGATGGACACCCCATGAAAACACGGCTAAGGCGCCAACAAGGAGGAGGTGGAGTAATGTTTTGGGCTGGAATCATGGGGAGAGAGATTGTCGGCCCCTTTATGATCCCTGAAGGGGTAAAGATGAACTCCATAATCTATGTGGAGTTTCTAAAACAACACTTCCTGCCATGGTTCAAGAGGAAGAACTGTGCTTTCCGCAGCAAGATCACTTTCGTGCATGATAATGCACCGTCTCCTGCTGCAAAAAACACATCTGCATCTCTGGCTGCTATGGGCATAAAAGAGGACAAACTTATGGTGTGGCCACCATCTTCCCCTGACCTCAACCCCATTGAGAACCTCTGGAGCATCATCAAAAGGAGTGTCTATGATGGCGGGAGGCAGGTCACATCTAAGCAACAGCTCTGGGAGGGGATTCTGTCCACATGCAAAACAATTGAAGCAGAAACCATCCAAAAACTGACAAATTCAATGGACGAGAGACTTCAGAAGCTTCTTTCGAACAAGGGGTCCTATGTGCAAATGTAACATCACCTGGAATAAAGTTTTCACTTGAAAACTGTTTGATTTCATTTTGTAATAAGCTGATAATGCTTATAACTTCACAATTGACCATTTTTTTGTTCAAAAAAAAAAAAAAAAAGGTTGAAAACTCTGCTGCGCATAATAATTTGGAACATGCATTTTGAGTGTTTATTTTTTTTTAAAGATACTGTTTTCATAGGCAGTTTGTTCCAAAACATTGCAATTATACTAGAGTAGTAGATGACTGGAAAATAACAATGGCTGCAATTCACATAGGTAATTTAGAGAAAATAGGAGGAAATATTATTTGCATAATAATTTGGAACACAGTGTATATGGAAGAGGATTTTTTTTTGATGGTGTGCAACAGAATTATTACCTTGACATTATATGGTGGCATTATTATGGTAGTATTATGTGGGCTGAAATTATGAGGAAAACTTCAAAAAAAAAATAGGGAGTGGAGAATTCCTTATTTTGTGAGTCCTTTTCTATAAAACTGGTCCTCCTTGTAGCTAATAAATGCCAGACCCCCATACCCTGCTGTGTCCCCCCACTGTCGTCATATTACGCAATCGTTTCCACCTCCCAGATTATCGGGTGGCGTCGGAATGACTGATCCTGGGGAGGATGGAGACTGGGGACCTAAATGTCGGTGTGACTGATAGCAGCACAACATGGTGGGAAGGCAGCGGAGTGGAAAAAGCGAGTGATGCAAGAGGAGAACAGTTACCAAGACAAGGGGAGATAAAGGCCTAAAAACAACTTCAAGAAGATCCATATCTGACTGCGGGAGGAAAGTAGAAGCCAAAAATCTGACCATGCAGGAAGGCAGAGAATGGCGGCCATATAGACACCGAGCCGCCAAGGGTGTGTAGAGATAGAAGTGGTCGTACCGCCTGAGACTGAGGGTATGTGCACACGTTCAGGTTTTTTCGTGGTTTTTTTTCGCGTTTTTTCGCGGTAAAAACGCTATAAAGACTCATTAAAAACGCATACATAATGTATCCTATCATTTAGAATGCATTCTGCATGTTTTGTGCACATGGTGCGGTTTTTTTTTTTCCGCGAAAAAAACGCATCGCGGTTAAAAAAGCAGCATGTTCCACGTTTTTCCCGCAATTCTATGCATTTGGAAAAACGCGTCAAAAACGCATGAAAAAAAACGCAAAAAAAAAAAGCATGCGGATTTCTGGCAGAAATGTCCGTTTTTTGTCAGGAACATTGCTGCTGCTAGAAATCCTGACGTGTGAACATGCCTTGAATGCAGATTTGGAAGTGATTGGCGTCTGGGATCACTGTGTGGTATAGATCACTATGTGATCTATAGCTTAGGATCACTGCAAGATTAATAAGATCTTTTTATTTTTTTTATAGAAATATAGGAAATTTATATTTCGACGTTATTAATTTTGGAAGGTCTCAGGCCTAATCGATGGGATTACCTGACACGTGTACAGTTTCCCTGCAGCACCGCCACTGGCTAAGTGAAGCATTGCAGCCTGTCCATAGAAATCAATGTGATGCATGGCCATGTTAGGTCTTCCAGTAAGAAACGCTCTTTGAACTCTGGCTAATTACTAAAAAAAAAAAAAATCACTGATGGATTCTAAAAGGGATTTAAGGATACTTTTGAGGTTACTCTAAAGTAGAAAGCGTACATTACATCACAAAGTGTGATACTATTAGCGTCCCTTTTATTTTGTGAGTCTTTTCTCATCCGTCGGTGGAAAACACGACCTCCCTGTCCATGATAACGAGACGCACACTGCGAGGTATCAGTATGTGAAGTCGCCCATTTCCTTCCCCCAGGGTGTCCTCATCTCGGAAGTTAAGGAGATAAGCGACAGAGACTGTAAAAAATTTATAAAGCTCCTGTAACGTATATGCCGGGCTTGCGAGAGATCCTGCTTACCCGCTATCTGCCTTGTTCATCAGTGGCTGATTCATTTGTCTTTTAACAGCCCTTTTTTTACACTTCATTTACATGGTGTAAATTTTTTAGCAATCACGATCCTTCCCCTTATTCATAGAAAAGGGAAGTTTCACAATGGAGGCGGCCATCTTGGTGGCCTACCCCCCCCCCCAAAAAAAAAACAAGCAAACAAAAACACTGGTTCCCATCAACTGTCCAATTATAAAAATATAATAATCAAAAAAATTATATTTAGCGTAAACTTTGCCAAATTTTCCCCACCCCTTTAAGGATGGCCCAGGAAATCTCATACTTTGTGTAAATTGGCCATTGAGGACTACATGGCTGAATATATGGCCCTCAATGTGTAAAGTAATGCAGGGATGTGGTTTCTCGGCCTGGTGGGGGTTGTCCATAATGAACATTTTCTTGAGAAGCCCTTCATTAGCCCTTAGAAGGTAACTTTTTTTTTTTTTTTGTTTTCCTGCTGCTGATTTTGCTGCAGAAAAAAGCGCTAAAAAAAAAAACGCCTAGTGTGAACTTACCCTTAACCCCTTCACCCCCAAGGGTGGTTTGCACGTTATGGACTGGGCCAATTTTTACAATTCTGACCACTGTCCCTTTATGAGGTTATAACTCTAAAAAAACGCTTCAACGGATCCTGGTGATTCTGACATTGTTTTCTCGTGACATATTGTACTTCATGATAGTAGTAAAATTTCTTTGATATTACCTGCGTTTATTTGTGAAAAAAATGGAAATTTGGCGAAAATTTTGAAAATTTCGCAATTTTCCAAATTTGAATTTTTATGCAATTAAATCACAGTGATATGTCACACAAAATACTTCATAAGTAACATTTCCCACATATCTACTTTACATCAGCACCATTTTGGAACCAAATTTTTTTTTTGTTAGGGAGTTATAAGGGTTAAAAGTTGACCAGCAATTTCTCATTTTTACAACACCATTTTTTTTTAGGGACCACATCTCATTTGAAGTCATTTTGAGGGGTCTATATGATAGAAAATTCCCAAGTGTGACACCATTCTAAAAACTGCACCCCTCAAGGTGCTCAAAACCACATTCAAAAAGTTTATTAACCCTTCAGGTGTTTCACAGGAATTTTTGGAATGTTTAAATAAAAATGAACATTTAACTTTTTTTCACACACAATTTACTTCAGCTCCAATTTGTTTTATTTTACCAAGGGTAACAGGAAAAAATGGACCCCAAAAGATGTTATACAATTTGTCCTGAGTACGCCGATACTCCATATGTAGAAATAAACCACTATTTGGGCGCATGACACAGCTCGGAAGCGAAGGAGCGCCATTTGACTTTTCAATGCAAAATTGACTGTAATTGAGATGGAACGCCATGTTGCATTTGGAGAGCCCCTGATGTGCCTAAACATTGAAACCCCCCACAAGTGACACGATTTTGGAAAGTAGACCCCCTAAGGAAGTTATCTAGATGTGTTGTGAGCACTTTGACCAACCAAGTGCTTCACAGAAGTTTATAATGCAGAATCGTAAAAATAAAAAATCATATTTTTTCACAAAAATGATCTTTTCGCCCAGAATTTTTTATTTTCCCAAGGGTAAGAGAAGAAATTGGACCCCAAAAGTTGTTGTACAATTTGTCCTGAGTACGCTGATACCCCATATGTGGGGGGGAACCACCGTTTGGGCGCATGGGAGGGCTCGGAAGGGAAGGAGCGCCATTTGGAATGCAGACTTAGATGGAATGGTCTGCAGGCGTCACATTGCGTTTGCAGAGCCCCTAATGTACCTAAACAGTAGAAACCCCCCACAAGTGACACCATTTTGGAAAGTAGAACCCCTAAGGAACTCATCTAGATGTGTTGTGAGAGCTTTGAACCCCCAAGTGTTTCACTACAGTTTATAACGCAAAGCCATGCAAATTAAAAAAAAAATGTTTTCCACAAAAATTATTTTTTGCCCCTAGTTTTGTATTTTCCCAAGGGTAACAGGAGAAATTGGACCCCAAAAGTTGTTCTCCAATGTGTTCCGAGTACGCTGATACCCCATATGTTGGGGTAAACCCCTGTTTGGGCGCACGGGAGAGCTTGGAAGGGAAGAAGCACTGTTTTACTTTCTCAACGCAGAATTGGCTGGAATTGAAATCGGACGCCATGTCACGTTTGGAGAGCCCCTGATGTGCCTAAACAGTGGAAACCCCCCAATTATAACTGAAACCCTAATCCAAACACACCCCTAACCCTAATCCCAACGGTAATCCTAACCACACCTCTAACCCAGACACACCCCTAACCCTAATCCCAACCCTATTCCCAACCGTAAATGTAATCCAAACCCTAACCCTAACTTTAGCCCCAACCCTAGCCCTAACCCTAACCCTAGCCCTAACCCTAATGGGAAAATGGAAATAAATACATTTTTTACATTTTTTTTAATTTTTCCCTAACTAAGCGGGTGATGAAGGGGGGTTTGATTTACTTTTATAGCGGGTTATTTAGCGGATTTTTATGATTGGCAGCCATCACACACTGAAAGACGCTTTTTATTGCAAAAAATATTTTTTGCGTTACCACATTTTGAGAGCTATAATTTTTCCATATTTGAGACCACAGAGTCATGTGAGGTCTTGTTTTTTGTGGGACGAGTTGACGTTTTTATTGGTAACATGTTCGGGCACGGGATATTTTTTTGATCGCTTTTTATTCCGATTTTTGTGAGGCAGAATGACCAAAAACCAGCTATTCATGAATTTCTTTTGGGGGAGGCGTTTATACCGTTCCGCGTTTGGTAAAATTGATAAAGCAGTTTTATTCTTCGGGTCAGGACGATTACAGCGATATCTCATTTATATAATTTTTTTTTTGTTTTGGCGCTTTTATACGATAAAAGCTATTTTATAGAAAAAATAATTATTTTGGCATCGCTTTATTCTGAGGACTATAACTTTTTTTATATACTAAATATGTGTACTTTTATTGTGTGATTTTTTTTTTTTTATTTAGATAAAGAAATGTATTTATGGGTTTAATTTTTTTTTTTTTTTAATTTATTTATTTAGGAATTTTTTTTTTATTTTTTTTTTACACGTGGACATCTTTTTTTTATTACTTTTTTACTTTGTCCCAGGGGGGACATCACAGATCGATTATCTGATAGTGTGCACAGCACTCTGTCAGATCACCGATCTCACTTACATCGGTGCAGGCTTACCAGCGCCTGCTCTGAGCAGACACTCGGTAAGCCACCTCCCTCCCTGCAGGAACCGGATGCCGCGGCCATCTTGGATCCGGGACCTGCGGCGAGGAGGGAGGTAGGAGACCCTCGGAGCAACGCGATCACATCGCGTTGCTCCGGGGGTCTCAGGGAAGCCCGCAGGGAGCCCCCTCCCTGCGCGATGCTTCCCTATACCGCCGGCACACCGCGATCATGTTTGATCGCGGTGTGCCGGGGGTTAATGTGCCGGGGGCAGTCCGTGACCGCTCCTGGCACATAGTGCCGGATGTCAGCTGCGATAGTCAGCTGACACCCGGCCGCGATCGGCCGCGCTCCCCCCGTGAGCGCGGCCGATCGCGTATGACGTACTATTCCGTCCTTGGGAATTAGGGCCCACCCCACATGGACGGAATAGTACGTCTAATGACAGAAAGGGGTTAAAGTGCTATTTACATGAAATTCTCATCACATGTTGGTGACAACCCATCCAATCCACACAGGCAAAGGAATCAAACGTGGATGTTCATGGAAAGTTATGACACCAGCTAAAATCAATCAGTAATTAGGAGGCAATCCTGCCACTTAGTGAAAAATATCAGATGCCACACAAGAAACATCTCATGATGGGTAAAACCAGTGAACTGTCTAAAGACCTTTGCAGCCTTATTGTTGCAAAACATACTGATGTAATAATAATAATAATTTTATTTATATAGCGCCAACATATTCCGTAGCGCTTTGCAAATTATAGAGGGGACTTGTACAGACAATAGACATTACAGCATAACAGAAATCACAGTTCAAAATAGATACCAGGAGGAATGAGGGCCCTGCTCGCAAGCTTACAAACTATGAGGAAAAGGGGGGACACGAGAGGTGGATGGTAACAATTGCTTTAGTTATTTGGACCAGTCATAGTGTAAGGCTCGGGTGTTCATGTAAAGCTGCATGAACCAGTTAACTGCCTAAGTATGTAGCAGTACAGACACAGAGGCTATTAGCTGCATAAAGTGTATGAGAACATGATACGAGGAACCTGATTGTTTTTTTGTTTTTTTTTTAATAGGCCACACAGGGATAGATAGGTTAATGCGTTGAGGCGGTAGGCCAATCTGAACAAATGAGTTTTTAGGGCGCGCTTAAAACTGTGGGTATTGGGGATTAATCGTATTAACCTACGTAGTGCATTCCAAAGAATTGGCGCAGCATGTGTAAAGTCTTGGAGACGGGAGTGGGAGGTTCTGATTATTGAGGATGCTAACCTGAGGTCATAAGCGGAGCGGAGGGCACGGGTAGGGTGGTAGACTGAGACCAGAGAGGAGATGTAGGGTGGTGCTGAGCCATGGAGTGCTTTGTGGATGAGGGTAGTAGTTTTGTACTGGATTCTGGAGTGGATGGGTAGCCAGTGTAATGACTGGCACAAGGTAGAGGCATCGGTGTAGCGGTTGGTGTAAAAATTTCTAAACTATTGAAGGTTACAGTGAGCACTGTAAGGGTATGTACACACGTTCAGGAATTTTCGCAATTTTTTTCATGATAAAAACGCATAAAAACCGCATACATATGCATCCTATCATTTAGAATGCATTCCGCAATTTTTGTGCACATGTGTTTTTTTTCTGCGAAAAAAACGCATTGCAGTAACAAAATGAACATTTTAATTTTGTGGATTTTTCGCGTTTTTCCTGCTATTCTATGCATTGGGGAAAAAACGCAAAAAAAAACCCGCACAAAAAAACACAAAAAACCCGCAAAAAAAACACATGTGGATTTCTGGCAGAAATGTCCGGTTTTTGTCAGGAAATTTCTGCACATACCCTTAGAGCCACAAACCGGTAGTGGAAAGAATATTGCCTCACCATAAACCGGCCCCTACCAGGTTCTCCAAGCAAGATTTCAGACGAAGGAGTGAAAACAATTATCAGAGATTTCAAAGAGCCAATAACCACCTGTGGAGAGCTGCAGAAAGACCTGGAATCAGTTGGTACAATGGCTTCAAAGAAAAACATAAGTAATGCACGCAACCTCCATGACCTGTATACATGCTCACCACACAACCTACCTCCATGACTTGTGTGCACGCTCATCACGCAAGACTCCATTGCTGAACAAAAAACATGTTCAAGCGCTTTTACAGTTTTCTCAACAACATTTAGACAAGCCTGTGAAATACTGGGAGAAAATAGTCTGGTCAGATGAGACCAAAATTGAACTCTTTAGATGCCAAAATAAACACCATGTTTGGAGGCCAAAAGGCACTGCATATCACTCCAAAACATCATACCAACAGTGACGTTTGGAGGTCAGAACATCATGGTGTGAGACTGTACTTCAGCATATGGCACTGGCAAGCTACATATGATTGGAGGAAGGATAAATGGACAAATGTACTGAGACATTCTTGATTAAAAATCTACTGCCATCTACCATGATCATGAAGATGAAAAGCAAAGCTAGACATTTCAGCATGACAATAATCCCAAACACAAAGCAAAGGAAGCTCTCAACTGGTTTCAGAGAAAGAAAATAAATACAGCTGCTTGATTGGCCGACCCGATCACTGGACCTGAATCCAAAAGAAAATGTGAGGACGGAACTAAAGATCAGAGATCATAGAAGGAGACCATGGGACCTTCAGGATGTGAAGAGTGTTTGTGTGGAAGAATGGGCCAAAATCACACCTGAGCAATGCCTGCGACTAGTTTCTCCATACAAGAGACGTCTTGAAGCTTCATCACCAACAAAGGCTTTTGTACGAAGTATTAATTACACGTCATTAAGTGTGTTCAATACTCTTTCCCTGTCATTTCATTTCCTGTTATTAAACATAACGTAATTTTCTGTTCATCTATGGTTTGATTCTTTTGCCTTTGTGGATTGGATGGGTCATTACCGACATCTTGTGAGAATTTCATGACAAGAGCACCTTTATAAACATTATAGTATCTCATACTATTGAAACAATAACCAAGTAAGGCTGTTAGGTGGATTGACAACTGGCTCAGTGATCGTACTAAAAGAGTGGTGATAAATGGTTGCACATCCAATTGGAAGAGTGTTTCAAGGGGAGTACCACATTCTCTGTTCTGGCCCCAGTGTTGTTCAACATTTTAATAAATTATCTAGATAAGGAAACTGAAGGTAAACTAATCAAAATTTCAGACTATGCAAAGCTGGGAGAAATAGCTAATGCTAGAGAAGACAAAGGATTCAGAAGGATCTAGATAAGCTTGAACAAAGGGCAGTGACTAATAGAATGGCATTTAACAGGGAGAAATGCAAAATTCTACATCTAGGCAAGAAAAACGAAAATTATGGGAGGAATAGAACTAAGCAACAGCACGTGTGAAAAAGACTTGGGTATACTAATAGATCACAGACTGCGCAGGAGTCAACATTGTGATGCAGCAGCAAAAAAGGCAAACACAGTTCTAGGATGTACTTAGGCTACGTTCACATTTGCGTTGTGCGCCGCAGCGTCAGCGCCGCAGCGCACAACGCAAACGAAAACGCGGCAAAACGCACGCTAAAACGCTGCGTTTTGCGCCGCATGCGTCCTTTTTGGCCGAAAGTTGGACGCAAAAAAAATGCAACTTGAAGCGTTTCTTGCGTCCAACGCTTGCGGCCATGCGGCGCAAAACGCAGCACAACGCATGTCCATGCGCCCCCATGTTAAGCATAGGGGCGCATGACGCATGCGGCGCCGCTGCGGCGCCCGACGCTGCGGCGCTGACCGCAAATGTGAACGTAGCCTAAGAGAAGCACAGAGTCTAGGTCACGTGAAGTAATTATCCCCCTTTACTCCTCCTTGGTCAGACCTTATCTGGAATACTTTGTCCAGTTCTGGGCACCACATTAAAAAACTGGAGCAAGTTCGGAGAAGAGCTGCCAGGATGGTGAGCGGACTGCAAAGCGTGTCCTACAAGGAACGGTTAAAGGACCTGGGAATGTTTATGTTGCAAAAAAAAAAAAAGCTAAGAGGAGACTTAGTAGCTGTCTACAAATGTCTGAAGGGCTGTCGCAGTGTAGAAGGATCATCCTTATTCTCATTTGCACATGGAAACATGAGAAGCAATGGGATGAAACTGAAAAGGAAGATACTGATTAGATATTAGAAAAAAAACTTTGACAGTGAGGGTGATCAATGAGTGGAACAGGCTGTCACGAGAGGTGGTGAGTTCTCCATCAATGGAAGTCTTCACACAGAGGTTGGACAGACATCTGTCTGAGATGGGTTAGTGAATCCTGCATTGAGCAGGGGGTTGGACATGATGACCCTGGAGGTCTCTTCCAACTCTAACATTCAAGGACTCTATGATATATTTTTTCCCCCCCAGATGATTAGTATTTACTAAACCAGCAGAGCAGACGGCTCCTCTTTTAAAGGGATCCGCCCTTGTGACAGGTTCACTTTACTCACCTTATTAGTGCACAGCAAGCACACAAAATGTATGAAGACAATAATGTCACGTCTAGCTTCCGTGTCCAGCCCGGTGACGAATGTTTCTGTATGTTCTATAATAGAATGTGCCGAGCTCTGCGTTCAGCGGGCTAAGTCAGGTAGACAAGGAAAGTAATTTGCCCTAGGTGGTAATTGGCTGCACACATGACTGAGCGGCACGGCGCGCGTTCTGCCGTCTGCGCAGGTTTCTGCTTGCGGATAAATTGGACGAAATAACAAAAAGAAAAACAAGATGGATATATTTTCTGAAATTCACATAAAAATTGCAGCATCCTGGGAACAGATTTTATGTTGTAGCTGGGATGTCAGTTATGGGGTCTGCTTTTACTGGAAGGGACCCAAAAGGAATTGCATATGGCTCCTTTATTCATATATGCTAATGGGGTGCTCAGTGCATCCTGGGCGTGGCCGATCAGTTCAGTGCACCTTCCCACCTGCTTGATTTCTACCGGCTGATAGTTGAGGGTCCTTTATGGGGGGACACCCTGTGTAATTACCTATTCCCACTGGGTTTTCTAAAGCAGTCAGCCCCTTTTTAAGCTTTGTTTACATCCAACCCGGACACTCCTTTAATTTGGCCTCCATTGCTCAGAAGCAGGCGCTGCTGCTAATCGCAGTGATATTGGTCTGTTTATTGAAAGAGGGATTAACTTGTGGTGTAATTATATAACTACTTGTGATGCTGGGAAGAGAATCAATAGCTCTCGGGCCGGTTACACTCCTGCTGCAAGTTTCCCATCGGAGATTATTCTTTGCTTAAGATGCTGGAATCGCTGCCAGAGGAAGGAATGAATGAATGGCTGCCGAGGGGAATGAATGAATAAATGGCTGCCAAGGGGAATGAATGGCTGCCAGAGGGGAATGAATGAATAAATGGCTGCCGAGGGGAATGAATGAATAAATGGCTGCCGAGGGGAATGTATGAATAAATGGCTGCCGAGAGGAATGAATGAATGGCTGCCGGGAGGAATGAATGGCTGCCGAGAGGAAGAATGAATAAATGGCTGCCAGAGGAATTAATAGCTGCAGGGAGGAATGAATGAATAAATAGCTGCCGGGAGGGAGGAATGAATGAATGAATAAATGGCTGCCGAGGGGAATGAATGAATAAATGGCTGCCAGAGGAATGAATGAATGGCTGCCGGGAGGAATTAATGAATGGCTGCCGAGAGGAAGAATGAATAAATGGCTGCCAGAGGAATTAATAGCTGCAGGGAGGAATGAATGAATAAATGGCTGCCGAGAGGAATGAATGAATAAATAGCTGCCGGGAGGAATGAATGGCTGCTGAGAGGAATGAATGAATGGCTGCTGAGAGGAATGAATGAATGGCTGCTGAGAGGAATGTATGAATGGCTGCCAGAGGAATGAATAAATGGCTGCTGGGAGGAATGAATGAATAAATGGCTGCCGGTAGGAATGAATGGCTGCCGGGAGGAATGAATGAATAAATGGCTGCAGGGGGGAATGAATGAATGGCTGCCGGGAGGAATGAATGAATAAATGGCTGCCGGGAGGAATGAATGGCTGCTGAGAGGAATGAATAAATGGCTGCTGGGAGGAATGAATGAATAAATGGCTGCCAGAGGAATGAATAAATGGCTGCAGGGAGGAATGAATGAATAAATGGCTGCCGAGATGAATGAATAAATGGCTGCCGAGAGGAGTGAATGAATATAAATGGCTGCCGGTAGGAATGAATAAATGGCTGCAGGGGGAATTAATGAATGGCTGCCAGAGGAATGAATAAATGGCTGCCGGGAGGAATGAATGAATAAATGGCTGCCGGGAGGAATGAATGAAGAAATGTCTGCCAGAGGAATGGATGAATGGCTGCCGGGAGGAATGTCTGCAGGACACCTCTGCAGTTTGGTTTCTTATGGAATAGAAATCCATCATCTCGGCCCACGGCCACCATGTAGCTACACCGTTCCGCTCCTTGTGTAGTAAGGTGGTCTCCCGGAGAGTCTTCTCAAGATTACTCCTCCACTGTCTTGTCTTTGTGTTAGTCGGTGACTGCTCTTCTCATCTCTGGGGTACATCACTGTTTCTTGGTGTTGCACCACCAAGATCACAATTTTTGTTTTTCACCACGCTCCATGACCAGGCCTTTGTTGTCCCTAGCTACAGGTGCAGGTCCCTGGCTAGGCCTTCAACTTCCCTGGTTGGGCCTTTGTCCGCCCTGGCTACGGGTGGGGCTCCCTGGGCAGGCCTTTGTCCGCCCTGGATATGGGTGGGGATCCCTGGCTGCACCTTTGTCCACCCTGGCTACGGGTGCGGCTCCCTGGCTGGGCCTTTGTTCACCCTGGCTACGGGTGAGGCTCCCTGGCTGGGCCTTTGTCCACCCTGGCTACGGGTGCGGCTCCCTGGCTGGGCCTTTGTCCACCCTGGCTACGGGTGCGGCTCCCTGGCTGGGTCTTCGTCCGCCCTGACTAATGGGTGTGGCTCCCTGGCTGGGCCTTTGTCCGCCCTGGCTACGGGTGCGGCTCCCTGGCTGGGCCTTTGTCCGCCCTGGCTACGGGTGCGGCTCCCTGGCTGGGTCTTTGTCCGCCCTGGCTACGGGAGCGGCTCCCTGGCCGGGCCTTTGTCCGCCCTGGCTACTGGTGCGGCTCCCTGGCCGGGCCTTTGTCCGCCCTGGCTATGGGTGCGGCTGCCTGTCTGGGTCTTTGTCCGCCCTGGCTACGGGTGCGGCTCCCTGGCCGGGCCTTTGGCCGCCCTGGCTACGGGTGCGGCTCCCTGGCCGGGCCTACATATAAGAGTCACAGCCACAGAGGTTACAGAGATAACCGCTTCCCCATGGCTCGGGTCCCTAAGAGGAGGGAGTTTATACTTTTGCATGGGGATTAGGTGTGAGTCTATATGGTGGAGCTTGTAGATTTGGATTCACAGGAGACTCTTTCCCACCACAGAGATTTGGCCATTTGAAATATTCAGTTGTTGAAAAAGATTTACCTTTGTGACATTTCTGAATTTTTTTTACCACTTTATTTTATTTTTTTTTAAATTTGATTAGATTTTTGCAACTGAGTCACTAAAATAGGAATATTGCAGTTTTGTTCCTGTCTGGGCTTCATCGGCCCATTAGGGTTGTTGTTTGCCAATTTACTTTTGTCTTCTCTGTGGAGGAATTTTTACCATCCAAAGGATTTTTCTCGACCCTCTGTCAACTCTTCCTGGCACTTTGGTTTGCTCGTTGTCAGTCCTTGTCCTCTGAGGCCGGTCTTTATCTTTGCAGTCTGCACTTGGTCCTGCGAGGCGAGCCATGTCGTCACGGTCAGAGTAAGCGCCGCAGCCGCCCAAGATGCCAGCCATAGAAATGAAGCCTGCCCTCGTCCTGCTGCTGCAGAATTCCAGACCGGATGCTTTCTGGGCAGATAACCAGGGAAGCGATGATCTTCCATCATCTAAACCCGTAACATAAGTCGTGGCACCCGACGCTCGTGCTCCGCAAGCTGAGATCCCGAAGCATGGAGAGCGATCGAAGAATCACATTGCAGCCCGCGCTCCAAGTGACACAAAATCAAAGCCGAGCGCGGCCGTAAGCAGAGTCAGTCCTGAGCATCCATCATGGCGGCGGTCAATAACGCTGCAGCTTTCCCTCCTCCTCCTGGCGTTGGGCGCACAGCCACCGGTAAAAGCTGGATCTGATAATCGCACTTCCAGATTGTCAATATTCCTGGAGCGTAATGGTCACATGCAGAAAAAACAGCGCCCCCCACTGTCCATGGTCTGGTACAGCAGCTCGGCTTCCTTTAAGTAAATGGGGTATAGCTGCAATACTACACATGACCAGTAGACAGGTGTGGCGCTGTTCTTGTACAAAAAGTCCTGATCACAGCTGCAAGGTTCTTTAAGAGCGAGCGCTGGTGCACTGTTACAACCCCGCAGCTGTGTGAGCTAGTATAAGATTTATACTGCAAAGGAAGGAGTATCCTTTTTTTTTTTTTTTTTTTTTTTTTTAGTGTTTCTGCATGCTCTCATTTCCATGCCTCTTCCTCTTTCCCATACAATGTGCGGACTGTCCTGGATCTTTTTTTTTCTCCTGCTAATTTGGCTGCAGCTAAAGCCAAACCCATCATCTGTCTCGGCAGGAAGCGGAACTTGGGCTTTACTTTGAATACTTTAGATGAAAAGTGACGTGTTAAAGGGCAGCTGCTTCAAAGATCCGCTCCTATCGCTGCTGCATATAGTGTATGTGCATGTATATGTGTTTTTTATGATTCTGCAGAGAAAAAAGACAGATTATGTATTGCACTGTATGGCGGTGTTATATAGGCACCTTTATGGCGGTATTATTTTGACTTTGTATATGACAGGTGTGAAAACTACTATATATGGTATTGATTTGTAACATTTGTGGCAGTATTATTTAGTCTGTATATAGCACTAGAGCTCTGTATGGAGGTGTATGGACGCTGTATGGCAGTGATATTTGACACCTTTTATGGCCATATTATTTACACTTTCTTTTAGACAGTGTTGCTAAATGAAAGCCATAGGTCTGTGTTATTTTGGCACGTTTGTAGCAGTATTATTTATTCTCTAGCATTTAAGCGCTGGTGATGGCACTGTATGGCTGTGATATTTATTATTATTTATTTATGTAGCACCATTGCTTCCATGGTGCTGTACATATTTGCCACCTATTTAGCACTTTTATTTGGATGCTGTATAGTTCTATCTAAACACACATGGCACCTTTTATGGCAGCATTGTTTAGCCTTTGTATAGCACTTTTATTGGGTGTAGTATTGGAGTATATGAAAACTATGGCGGTATTGTTTTAGCTCTGCCTGGATATTTTAGCACTTAAGCTCCGACTGGTGTTATAACAGAAGTGTATACCTTCATTTACAGTGATATTTGCCACCTGTACATCTTTTATTTGGTCACTGTATGGTTGTACCTAAATAATAAATGACACGTATGTTTATGGCAGTATTATTTAGGCTTTGTATAGATTTATTTTTATTTGTCTGGCACATGGATACTGTATGGCAATGCTTTTTTTTTTGGTGAACTTTATGGGTAAGTTCATATGTCGTGTATTTATGGATTTTTATTGCAATTATAAGTGAAAATTGCACTTTTATTTAAGCACCGTATGGCAGTATATACTGTATGGCACTGAAATGTGCAACATTTATGGCAGTACTGTTACGTTTTGTTAAGCAATGTATTTGGGCACAGTATGATGGTATATGTGTTATTCGGCCATCTTATATGGCAGTACGATTTGGGGCCCAGTAAGGAGGTATATGGATTCTATGTGTAATTTTTATGGCAGTATTATTTAATCTTAGCATTGCACCTTTATATTTGAGCACTGTATGGTGGTATATAGACACTGTATGGCACTGTTTTATAGGTAAAATTTTGGCGGCACTATATTTAGCAGAATCATACAGAAGCTATATAGTGTAGTATGGCACTATTACGTGGCGCTTGCACTTTTATTTAAAAAATGTGACTGAATAACCTGAACGTTCCCCATGTGATGTTTCTTTAATGGCTGCAGTTATTCCCACCATTCAGTCTAATCCATGTACTCACCTGTGGTTTTTCATTTTCCCTACATTTGCTGGGTCCCTCGCTCCTCAGCATGAGGTGGCGGTGCTATAGGCTTGATGTCCACATTTACAGCTGAGCTGTGTACGTGGAATATGATTCGTCTCCTCCTCTGCAGTAACCGTGTACACTGAGCACCACAGTGCGGTCATACAGTATTTATGGGGCAACAATCTGTAATTAGTCTTGTCTTGTATGAGTCTTTCGTCAGCTCTTTTCCAGGGTTTCCAAATCCATTTTATTCCTAGAGGGGCCCCCCCAAGCTGCAAACTGTGAGGGGTCTCCATATAAATATGATGTATGATGACGGTAATTTCAATGGTTCTCGCCTACGTCTTTGTCGTATTTTGCTATGTACAGCAGAAACTTGACCACTGGTCTCGCAGTGGTGGACTAGGCCCGACCTATTACACGGCCTCCATTCATGTGAATGGCACGAATGTCATAATACGGTATTAATTTATGTCGGGTAGCTTGATGGCAGTAGGCCGGGGGTTTTAGAAGCCAGTCTTATAGGCCCTGCATCATGGTAAAAAGGGGGCTATATTCACGAGCCAAAGCTTTCACTTTAAAAGGACTTTCGGGCAAAAGAAAATAAACAATAAAGATCTTTTTAGAACTAATTACCTAAATCCTTATAATTAGCGATCACAATGCTTTTGTTTAGGGAGGAAATTACTATATGATAACAATGGCTGCCGTGTTTTGTTTTTTTTTTTCTATTTTTTCTCCACAAAATGAAATATTTCTCCCAGAACATTTATTTCTATTACAGGTCTCTCATATGTGAAGGCGCCTTCTCCCAACATTTAAGATCCATCCTCAGGTGTTCAATGGGATTTAGATCCCGACTCATTGCTGCCACTTCAGAACTTTCCAGCGCTTTGTTTTCATCCATTTCTGGGGGCTTCTTGAAGTATGTTTGGGGTCATTGTCCTATGACCTAGGACGCAAATGCAGCCTTCTGACACTGGGCACTGCATTGCCACCCCAAATCCTTTGGTAATCTTAAGATTTCATGATGCCTTGCACCCAGTGCCAGCAGCAGCAAAACGACCCCAAAACATCTTTTAACCACCACCATATTTGACTGTAGGTACTGTGTTCTTTTCTTTGTAGGCCTCATACCATTTTTGGTAAACTGTAGAATGATGTGCTTTACCAAAATGCTCTGTCTTGGTCTCCTCTATCCACAAGACGCTTTCTCAGAAGGATTTTGGCTTGCTCACATACTTTTTGACAAACTGCAGTCAACCTTTTTGTTTGTGTGAGCAGTGGGGTCCTCCTGGATCTCCTGCCAAAGAGTTTAATTTCAATCAAATGTCAACAAATAGTTTGTGCTGACACTGCACCCTGAGCCTACAGGACAGCTTGAATTTCTTTGGAACTTGATTGAGGCTGCTTATCCACCATCCGGACTATCCTACATTCAAATCCTACCTACCTTTCTTTTACATATCCTACCTTTCATCAGTTTTTCTCTGCTGTCCATGTCCAGGGAGATTAACTACATTGCCATGGGTTGTAAACTTGTTGATTTACCATATGTTGCGCACTGTGGACAAAGGAACCTCAAGATTTCTGGAGATGATTTGTAACCTTGAGATTTTTGATATTGTTAAACAATTTTGGTTCTCATGTCCTGAGACAGTTCTCTTCTCCTATTTCTGTTGTCCAGCACACTAATGCAAAGATTGAATCAACTTCTCCCCTTTTTGCTTTGGTTTCAGGTGTGATTTTCTAATTTCCCACACCTGTTACTTGCCACAGGTGAGTTTGAGCAGGCATCACAAGCTTAAAACAAAGTTGTTTTACCAACAATTTTGTCTGACCCATTTTTGGGGTTTTGATTGAAATTATGTCCAATTTGCTTTTTTTTGTGTTGTTTCCAATACACACAAAGGAAATAGACGTGTAGAACAAAACATGTAATTGCAATCATTTTCTAGAACAATTTCAAGGGTGCCAAAACTTTTAGCCATGACAATGTATGTATGATTATTATTATTTTTTTTTTAATTGAGAAGTTGGAATTCATGTTCTCCTAATTCTGTTAATTCCCTTGATAGAGCAGCTTTTGTATTAATTTATTGAGTAATTCTCCCCCGAATTCCTGAGCCGGGATGACATGTCCTGCTCCCGGGTTATGTATTTCTAACACATAATAAATCATAGACAACTTTCTTTATAAATTAGTTTCCTGTAGATCTTACGGAGAGGCAGCATACAGATTAGATGAATATTGTCTGCCGCGAATAATAGGCCGGCGTTATAAGGCAGCCACGTATTTATTCCTGTGAGGTTCATTGTTTCGCCGCCCATGCTGCGTGAAAACTGCTGATCAGGACGGTCTGCCTGTTGTCAGCCTTACACCGACATTTAAAGGGATCTTCTACCTTCTAGTTTTGTTGGCATGGATGGAATCGGCAGCCTCGCCGTATTCACCTTTTTAGTATTCTTTGCGTATTTTGCTTCTACAGACCCCTTTTTTCCATAGTTTTGAGAATCGAGATCAGGATGCTTTGTATCAAAGATAAGGATCCAACCTCGTCTCGGTCTTCTGTGTAGACTGGGAGCGCTCCATTCATCTAGAAGGTGGGCATACAAGTTGATTCCCATTGTAAGGATTCGCCCTCTCGGGTATTGACATTAGGTAGCGTTCACACAGGCAATGTGGTTTCGTCCAAACGTGCTTTCATAAAACTCCAAGGGATTGAAAAACAACCTAATCTGGGCACAAAGGTATCACACAGCAAATAAACTGTTAATTCAGCAGACTCATAAGTCAGTGCGGCCTCACCTGGACAGATTTCCGTCCTTTATTACAGTGAAAGCTTAAGACACAGAGGCACAATCCCACCAGTCTCTGTATCCTCGTCTTCACGAGCTTCCACCGCCAAACAGAAGTCTTCAGCTCTGTGCACAGTTCGCACATTATTCTGCAGCTCCAACACACAGGCTGCGCAGCTTTCCTAGCTGATCCATGCAGGAGAATCCAGCACGTCTGTCTGCTACAGCTCACATTTTGGCAGGTCACTCACCAGCAGCACACTTGACTCTTCTCCATCCAGCAGACTTGCACACCTAGTGAACACAGGTTCTGGTTCTTAGTAGAAATAGCTAGGCAGGTTCATCTAATCAAATCCTGAAGAGTTAGAACTTCACCATGTCCTACCTGGCTCTGCTACACTATTCTGCTACACTATTTTTCACTGCGGTGCTGTCACACACTATATAAACAGGTTTTTTTCATTGTTTTATGACTTTCTATCCCTATATTTGCCTGAGCTGTGAAATATTTTCACAATCCAGATTCACCATAAAATTGCTTCTGTACTCCCTGACTCGGCTTTTATACAGGCTAAGATAGTCCCTCCTGATTGGCTATGCTCTACCATGTGATTTGATAGAGACACCTGCCTGATTTTGCCTGTGGCCTTTTGAGCCTTCTCTGGCTGATGCGTAAAACGACATCATCAATTTTTAGATTTTTGAGCAATTTGCACATATCGAGTCGCAAGTTATTCGAATTCAACAAATTCTAAGATTTTGATTTGTATAAAAATTCTCTCTTCTCTTGAAACTACCATTTTATGCTGGGAGTCTTTATTTTCTATATCCTCACCTTTTTTTTTTTTTTTTTTCATTGTGGAGTAGGTTTGGTGTTTTTTAAATTCTTTTCAGACCACTTTCTAAGTCTTGAAAGTTCGGCACAAATGTACTTCTATCCTCCTTGATGTAATTTCATGTTCGTATGCACAAATATTGTGACCTTTTTTAAAAGTCGCTAAACAGGTTAGACAAAACTGAAAAGCATTTATCATCTTGCATGAAAAAAAAAAAAAGTCAATACCAAAAGACAGTTTCCTTATGGAATCGTTTAGAATCTTGGCATGATGATTCTATTAACCATCGTGTTACGCCGGTCTTCTGCACCATATGGCGGCACACAGTGTACCTATTGGCTCCATAGCATCTACCGTACCTTTAAAGGAATTTTCCCCCGTGTCGTCAGGCGCGGTCCCCCTAGGGTTAAGCATTCTGTGCCGTCTTCTCTGTGTTCCCGTGCACAGCTGCAAGGCAGCTTGATGATTTTGCATCCTGTCACTCTTATAATTGGAAGATGAATGGGCAATCTCAGCGTTACCCTCTGCCTCTCTTTTTACTTGTCTTCGTTAATCATGTTAGCTGATTTTGAAGGATCAGCTCAATTTAATTATTCCCGGCCGGGGCCCCAAGATTGGACAAATAATCATTTTGATCTGTAGCTGCCTGTAAAACATCAATGGATTTGAATATTAAAAGGAGGTTTTAAAGGGATCCTGTCTGGTTGGAAATGGTAGGTGGGATGTGATAGTGCAGGAGCAGCTGAGCATTTTGATATATATATTGGTGGGAAATGTTTCAGTATAACTTGCAATATATTCATATTTTTTTGCAGATGAGTCCAGTGGGCGGTCCTAATCGGCGTCAGCTATATCTGCATGCAGAGTAGGACCGCCCACTAGACTCGTATTCAAACATAAGGGATTTCAATTGGTAAAATAGAAGTTATAAGCCTGAAAATAAATTCTTATTTTTGCTTCCATCATGCTTCATTCCCTCATGTGTTTTCATCTTTCCGGTCAGGGGTGGAGCTTAACTGTCACATGACTGAAAACTGACACCTGTATGGGGAGAGGGAAGGCTCAAAAATTGTCAGTTTCTAAAAGGCAGGAAAAATATTTATATTGGGGAAAACTTTTAGTAAATTTACTCCTAAATGTTTCATAAATCAATATAACAGAACATTGCTTCTCAGTGGTAGTCACGCCTGCTCAGTCCCTCACATGTGTGGAAGAGTTAATCGGGTGATGCTACCGTGACAACCCCAGAGCGAGCACAATATTGACAGATATTCAGGTATTAATCGAGACGTAAATCAATTCAATTTTTTTGCTGTGTAACACTGTAAAATCCATTTCAAGGGGATTTGTCACTTGTCAGAAATATGTAATTTTTTGACCAGGTGTAAATCCCACCGTTCTCCTGAATCCGGCGCTGTTTTTCTTTTCTTCCTGTGCCTCTCCGTTCCTGAGATATGGCCTCTTCTAACCTGTTATTAAATAGCCCTTTTTAGACCCATATGGGCGTGGAGAAGAATTCAGCACCACGCCCAGTTGGCTGACAAGACTGGATTTATATCCAGGGAAGAACGAGGGCGTATCTCAGGAACGGAAAGGCCCAGGAACAAAAGAAAAACATCGCTGGATTCAGGAGAACAGCGGCAGGTAAAAAAAAATAATAATTATGGCAAGTGACAGGTCCTCGTTAATTGTTACCTTGGTTAAACCTGCTGTAAAATATTACCTTCTTCCTTACATAGCAATTCCAGAATGTATACGTTGCTCCTTTTTGCAAGCTGGAATAAAGCACAAGGGGGATCTTCACCTGCTGGATGATCATTTCCAGATGGATCGTACAAAACTAGTGCGGACTAAGTGTAGAATCCGGAAATCTCCACATGAGAAGATTCTTTCTTGTAGTTTTTAGCAGCAGGAGTAAAGTCAGACCCCGGGGGTGGAACATTCCACGTTCTTGTAGAAAAAACAACAAACTACTTTAAGGTTTTCTGCTGAAAAGGAAAAATTCACAAGTTTGGAAATAGCATTCCAGAGCTAATTGCAGCAAACCAACTTCCTACAGATAGAGTAATACGATCAACAGTCCACCTATTTTTTTTTTTTTTTTTTTATAAAGAAAAATAGAAAAAAAATCCTTCAAATGTCCTACACTGCTCCATTTCTCCAGTGTCAGTCTGTCCATAATTCATAATGCAGGTGGCCCACGGTGAACATGGCATCCTTAGTTCTCCTTTAGAGATAAAACTATGCTGGGTTTGTCTGTTCTCTGCACTGGGGCTGTAGACTAAAAGCTGGCTATATTTTAGATTAATCGGAGAAAATGGGTGCAAATGAAAATATTCTTTAAGCATACTTGAAAACAATCCTGATTCTGCCGGGGGTAATTGCACAAGATGGGGAGGGGTTTCGATAAACCACTTAGTGTCTGTTTTTTTTGGGTTTCCTAAACCGTTTTGGGGAATTCGTGAGGATGGCTCTTCAGTAATTAGAAAGCGATCCTTCTACTAAGTGAAAAATATCAACTGTTTGAACTGATGGCCTCTAAAAATGTGTCTCACTGCCAAGGTGCCACATAGGAAACACCTCATGATGGGTAAAACCAGTGAGCTGTCTCAAGACCTTCGCAACCTTATTGTTGCAAAACAGACTGATGTTATTAGTTACAGAATAATTTTGAAACTACTGAAGGTTCCAGTGAGAACTGTTGGAGCCATAAACTGGAAGGGGAAAGAACATCATTTCACCATAAATCTGCCACGACCAGTGGTCCTCGCAAGATTTCAGACACAGGAGTGATAAGAATTATCAGAAGAGTAGTCCAATATCCAATGACCACCTGTGGAGAGCTACAGAAAGACCTGAAATCATCAGGTACACTTGTTTCTAAGAAAACTATAAGTAATGCACTAATGACTTGTATGCACGCTCACCATACAACCAACCTACCTCCATGACTTGTATGCACGCTCATCATACAAGACTCCATTACTGAAGAAAAAGAATGTTGAAGTGCATTTACAGTTTCCTTGAGAAGATTTGGACAACCCTGTGAAATAATGGGAAAATATAGTCTGGTCAGATGAGACCAAACGAGAACTCTTTGGATGCCATAATACACACCATATTTGGAGGTCAAAAGGCACTGCAGATCACCCCAAAAACATCATTCCAACACTGACGTTTGGAGGTTCGAACATTATGGTGTGGGGCTGTTTTTCAGCATACGGCACTGGCAAATTTAATATAATTAAAGGAAGGATGAATGGACAAATGTACTGAGACATTCATGATAAAAATCTGCTGTTATCTACCAGGATGATGAAGATGAAACGATGATGGACATTTCAGCAAGACAATGATCCCAAACACACAGCCAAGGAAAGTCTCAATTGGATTAAGAGAGAGAAGATAAAGCTGCTAGAATGGCCGAGCCGATCACCGGACCTGAATCCAAGAGAAAATGTGTGGGCGGAACTAAAGCTCAGAGATCATAGAAGGAGACCACGGGACCTTCAGGATATGAAGAGTGTTTGTGTGGAAGAATGGGCCAAGATCACACCTGAGCAATGCCTGCGACTAGTTTCTCCATACAAGAGGCATCTGGAACCTGTCATCACCAACAAATACTTTTGATTGAAGTATTGAATGAAGCATGTTCAATACTTTTTTTTTTTTTCCCTGTACGTTATCATTATTACACATAATATAATGATAATAATGTATAATGTTTGTACACTTATGTTTTTTGGGGGTTTTTTTTTTGCCTTTTTGGATAAGATGGATTGTTACCAACATCTGGTGTGAATTGCATGTTAATAGCACCTTTAGAAATATATTTACTTTGAAAATTGGTAACGTGTTCAATACTTACTTCGCTCGCTGTATACCGTATATTTTTATTTTTTGACCTTTTTTTTAAAAAACAAACTTATTTGTAAGTGCAGTCCCTTATCATACTATTTTTTTTTTTTTATTTCATTTTTTTTTTTTACTTCGCTCTATTAAAAGGCAGATACTTTTCCATTTAATTTAGTGCAGATGCTCCCTTGACACATTAATTATTTAATTGCTGCAGTTTGGTAATGGGGTTGGCGTTCGCGGTGGAGCGGGAACAATGCTGTCATTTTGTCACTGTCCTCATCTATGTCAAGGACTTCTATTTTTTATTTTTTTATTATGTATATTTTGGAGGGGGGGGGGCAATGCAGATTTTAGGTAATGGAATGAGATCATGTGTAATTGGTTTATTATCTGGATGTTTTGCGTTCTGATGAAATAAAATGGGACAGTGAATGTCTGGAGGTTTGTTTCTACCTTTTTCGCTTCTATTTTCAAGGGAGGTCAGATGTATTTTTGTAGCATAACCTGATTTACACTGGGCAGGACAAGAGCGAAGAAAGCATTTCACTAATGAAGCGCGTCCTAGAGTGCGGCCACATCCGGAATAAGAACGCTGAGCTTTGAAATTAAATAAATGGGCCATTTTAATGAAGAAGAAGCCTATTGTCTCTTACACTCATCGCCCAGGATTTATCCTGCTGGGGAAACTGTCAGCAGAACATAAAATATGGTCTGCTCCTCTAATGGACGATCCTCCTTGATTACATTAGAGTCTAAGAATGTAGTGAATTAATGCTGAGCGCTGAAGGATTTGCAAGTAATGGCAACATTTTTTTTTTTAATTTATTTTTTTCTATTTTTTTCTTTCTCTTGCATTTATGACCTTGGGCAGCAAGTGCTACCAGGAGTTCCCGGGCCCCATACTGGCAAAATTTTCTGTACCCCTTGAGATTCTGCCCAGGATCCACCCATCGTACCTTCCACAGTCCCACCACCCGCTCTTGGAAAAACTCCACTTCTGCACTACGTCCTCACCAATCGCACATGATCAGTTCCCATCTAACACCATATCACATACATGTGATGCTTTTATTTTGGCCAAAATACTTTTTTAAGCCTGTCAGCACGACAAGGTAGACTCTTTTGGCCAGGCCCTACTCTACTCCTTTAAAAAAAAAAAAAAAAAAAACAAACAAAATCTTAAAAAATTCAATACTCCTTTTTATGTATATTTTTCTTTTAAGGGAATGTCACATACATTTATTTATTTTTTAAATGACCAATAATACCACATGCAAGGGACAAATACCGTCACACCAAGGCCAAACCACATATTACCACCACATAGTGACCTAATACTACAATACGGATCATTAATAAAAAAAAACACAATAATATTACAATATAGACTGCATACTATGTACCAGCTCTTGTTTATAATGGTAAGTGTACAGGCACCACACTGACCAGTGACTTTATAGACAGGATCTCTGTATATAGTGTCAGTGAACTGGTAATGCAGGGATCACCAGTGACTTTATACAAAGGAGCTCTGTATATAGTGTCAGTGTACAGGTAATACAGTGATCACCAGTGACATTATACAAAGGAGCTCTGTATATAGTGTACAGGTAATACAGTGATCACCAATGACATTATACCCAGGAGCCCTGTATATAGTGTATAGTCTACAGTTAATACAGGGATCACCGGTGACATTATAGACAGGAGCTCTGTACATAGTATGCAGTGTATAGTGTCAGTGTACAGGTAATACAGTGATCACCGGTGGCGTCTTTATTTAAAAATATATTTTTTTTCTCCATCCAGCACAGAACGCCATCACTTCTCGTCTCCTCAGAAAATAACACCGTCCTCTAGAGCACTGCTTTCAGAGCACATTCCCAAACTTCTACACTACTCCAGATAAAGGAAAAAAAGGTGACATAATGCCACCCTGCACAATAACAAGACCTCCCTCCCCACTGAAAATGGTATCCTCAAAAATAAAATGCATTACAGAAGTAATAATATCCCTTAATCAGCCCTTACAGTAATAATGTCTCCCATCCTGGCCTCTATTCGTTCTCCCATCCTGAACCCATATATCTTCTTCCAATACAAAAAAATTGAAAAAAAACAAGTTTACTTGGCCACAGTCTAGCGCACCCTCTTGTGTGCGCCGGCCTCTGATTGGCTGCCGGCTGTTAACTATTGAATACATTTCAACTGAATGTGCCACGTCCAAGGGAAAAATTGCTATGTAATCTTTATTACCAGTTTTCCATAGGCAGAGGCTAAAATAATAATGGAGTTTCCCTTTAAGAAGCACGCCCACAATTGTTCCGCTTTACAACCCCTATTGTTCTCCTGTGTATTAGCCGTGTATTCTTTTCTCCATGGTGACGACACATTCTGCACCGACTAGACTTGGAACGCGCTGATACATTTGCCTCGGAGTTGCCGTGTTTGTGCAGCAGGCCAGTAGTTATGCCCACAGAGGATTATGGCACGCGGGCACGAATCATAAAGACAATCGTAGTAATGTATCTCAGTGCCTGCTGGCTGTTTAGAAAGGCAGAGGATTCTGGAGTTCTGCCCACACATTATATTTCCAGAGGTTTCTTTTTTGGCATTTTTATTATGCCTGGCTTATTTCACTTTGTCGTGTTCCAGATGCCCGTTGTAGCCACACAGCAAGTAAAGCCTTTAATTTCTTTTAGATTTTAAAGGATATCTCTCGTTAATGAACCAGAAAGATCAGGATGAACTATCTTTGAATGAGAAACAAGCAATTTGAAAAATGCAGGCGCTGTGATAATCGGCTGATCGACATGATCGACACGTCTGGCAGCAGCCGAGTATTTTCCCTATAGTGGCCACTACTGGCAAAATGGGGTATTACACTGTGAGCATCTAGGTGAATAAATGTTTAAATCCATGATACCAGAGGGGGATTGTGAATAACCCCTTTTTCCCAATGACTTCCATATGCCGGGGATTGTTACTTGGATCTTAGAGCTGTAAAATAATATGTGGTCAGCATGTGCACCATTGCTGCTTTCATGCCAGGGACTTTAATGCCTCTGTTCTTGGAACTTACTGGTCAGACCCCCCATGATCTTATATTTATGATCCATGTGGCTAGGTACAACAGCTACAGGCTTATGTTCTGCAGGGACTATCTATCGCTAGTCGCCTTTTCTCCTGCTATAACAACATTGCCATAACTATATTCATTCTGCCTTTGACGTAATGGGAATAAACACCAGATCCATATTTCCAGTGCCCGGCTTCTGTGTATGATTCTCTCCCTTATTTGTTAATTCACCAGTCCGCGAGCTGTGCTTAATGTCTTCTGACAGCCCGAGCATTGCATTGCCTGTCATGCCAAACCTTTAGCAGGTCCTTTTAATCACGGCTCGGTGGGCACACCAGGCTGTGCCTTTTTTATGTTAAGGAGGTCACCCGATTGCAGACATTCTGTGGAGTTATGCGAATCTTGTAAAACTAGGGGTGGGGGGATGAGGTGTCATGGGAACCCCACTCCCTGCACCCACCCCCGTGCTGGGATTCTCTAGGATGATTAATTTTTTATCTGCTGCATTATTTCTGCTCTCGCTGTAGTGTTTCTTCCAAAGACTGAGCTCTATTAGTCTGCAAGGTCAACTGCAGACACAGGTAAGGACGTACATCCCATATAGTCCGCCAGTACCACTACTACGGACCTAGAGAAAGGGACCGGCTTCAGAGACACCACAAGAAGTAATCATATACGGATAACTTGATGACAGCCCCCCTCCAAAAAAAAAAGGGTACAATGGTCAGAATGGTCTGCAGTATCAATGGGGGTGGGCCGGGGGTGTGATTGAGAGGGCACTGTGTCCTGATGATGACTTGTAATGGTGTGAACCCATCACAGGAGTGGGCACCAACTTCATCACCATGGACACATTCTAATGTTTCCAGCATGTATGTTATGTTTTAGGGGTGTTTCAAATTGTTCAACTATCCATGGACATACATGGAAGTGAGGGGCCTCTTATTTATAATGTTGGGAACCCACCTGTGGTGGTTATTATTCCAACCCAAATCCAAGAACACTGTCTCTTTATCCCCACCATTTCTTATGACGAGAAGGCCAGTATGGCCATTGGGTTAATGTCAGCTGTGCCCTATAATCACTTTCTCCTTAAATATGTCCTTTTGTACAGGGTTTTGCGGTATGGTGACCATTACATTTATTGTTTTTCTGTTTCTCACTCGCTTTCTCACAATTTCTTCTCCCTTTCTTTTCTCCTTCTGTCGCTCGCTCTTTCCCATTGTCGCTCGCTCTTTCCCATTGTCGCTCGCTCTTTCCCATTGTCGATCGCTCTTTCCCATTGTCGCTCGCTCTTTTCCATTGTCGCTCGCTCTAGTGCTTTTTTTTAAAAAAAATTTTATTTCCATTTTGAGTCTGAATGTTTCAGGGACATTATTTTTATCATCTTTGGTGACCTTGCGTTGGCAGCCATATTGGATGTGACCCAACTTTCACAGATCCTAATATGCTCCCTAAAAATGCAGGTACAGTGGATGACCTGATGATCTACATCTTGTATCACTAATCCTGAAACATGGTCGCGGCCCCCTCCCTCCTTCCGCAATTAAGTGCAAATCGCCCTTTTACTTGAGTAAATTGCTTAACTTTTGACGTCATTGCTCGCACACTGGCTCCAGAATGAATTAGCACGTCTTGTAAATGGAGTATCTCTTGATAATGGGGGTGTTAAGTGAATTTGAGGGTAAAATATTCCTCATTATTTATTTATTTCTTTTTCTTTTTCTAACCAATATATGGTCGAAAGGAAAGTCCATTAAAATGAGAAAGCAGGAAGGGTGTGGGATAAATAATGCATTGAAATAGCAGCGCGCCCTCCCATCCCAGTGATGAGCGGGTATCTGATCTGGAAATTATAACCTCGTGAGGCTTTCTTGCGGACTCCCCGTGGCGAGATGGGTTAATTATCATGGAGTGTTTACCAGGAAGTCTGACATTGTGAATAATGGGCATGTCTGGAAGCAGCCAAGCTGTCAGAAAGTGGCACTTTGTTTGGGAAGCGGCTCGCAGAGAATTGGGTTGTCATATCCTACAATATGCTTAAGAATTGAACGTGGGCCTCGGAAATTCTGCCTCATGCGCTTCATGTACAAGCTGCTTCGTCGGCAGCCATATTGTTTTGAGGGTACAAGCACTTTTATTTATGAAATTCTAAAGCACGGGTGCACAGCTCCCTCCTGTTAAGCTGGGGCGGCCACAGAATCAGCCGTAAAAATAATCTTGTGGTTTTTGGGGTTTTATTTATAAAAAAAAAAAATTGCCTTTGCCAATAGCATCCAATCACAGCACATCTTTTATTTGTCTAGAGAACTTTTGGAGATAAAAGCTGAGTTCTGATTGGTTGCTATGGGAGACGAGGCCTAGTGTGTGACAGGCAGACCTGTCCATTTACCATACCAGATGTCTGAGCACACGGCTATAGCTAGATGGTGTTATGGGATAGATGGTGTTACTTGGCGACCATGCATCCCACCATGGCCATTGCAGTTTTGATTTTCCTTGAGAATTTGATAGAAGATATATAGGGGATGGAAAAACTCAAAAAATATCAAATATACAGTTGAAAGCAGAAGTTTACACACATTATATAAAGACACATCTGCACGTTTTTCTCAATGTGACATGAAATCGACATAAACCTTTCCCGTTTTAGCTCAATTAGGATTACCATAATGTATTAATATTTGCCAAATGCCAGAATGAGAGACAGAGAATGTTTTAAGGCATTTTTATTACTTCAACGTCAAACATTTCCATACACTAAGATTACTTTGCCTTTAAACAATTCTGGACTGCACCTATGATGATGTCAGGTGTTTGGAAGCTTCTGATAGTTTTTTTTTTTGGCAACATCTGAGTTAGAGACACACCTGTGGATGTATTTTAATGCACACCTGAAACACACTGCTTCTTTGTGTAGCATCATGGGAAAGTCTAAAGAAATCAGCCAAGATATCAGGAAGAGAATTGTGGACTTGCACGAGTCTGGCTCATCCTTGGGTATAATTTCAAGATGCCTGAAGATGCCTCGTTCATCTGTACAAACAATTATGCGCATGTACAAACAAGATGGGACTAGCCAGCCATCATACCGCTCAGGAAGGAGACGGGTTCTGTGTCCCAGAGATGAGCGTGCTTTGGTCCGACATGTGCATGTGCAAATTGAAGTGGGTGTGATGTGACCCTACAAAGTCTGACAAATGGGTGTTACCATTTTCCTTGTCAATGAGACAGTATCAATTTATTTTTTAAATTTCCAGGAGAAATATCAGAAGACCAGGACAGTTTTAAGATAAAATGCTCAAGGATTAATACAATTATTCAATAAAGCAAAGCAGACAGTAGAGCCGAGTGGCCTTTTTTCAAGTAGAGGATGTTCGTAGCTTCCATATATTCGTACGTGGGTCCAGTTTTCTGCAGATAAAATCTCCAATGGGTCACAATACACATCACAGCCACATAGTTCATAATTTTTTGCTGATTTCCATTGCAGATTTTGTCACTTTCTATGTCATTGTGATGAAATTTGCAAAATCCAAATTCATCATCTTAATTTTCCCTAAAGTCTGCAGAGGATAATTTCCATTCATGCGGATTTATTCTTAGTAGGCTCCGTAGGGGGCCACATCTCCATCGAGAGCATTGTATATTAGTAGTGATTGGGGTAGCTGTAAATCCAGCTTTTGGTGAAATTCTGTGAATCCAGCTTTTAGGTGAAATGCTGTGAAGTCAGCTTTTTGGGTGTAATGGCGTGAATCCAGCTTTTGGGTGAAATGCTGTGAATCCAGCTTTTGGTTGAAATTCTGTGAATCCAGCTTTTGGTTGAAATTCTGTGAAGCCAGCCTTTGGGTGATATGCCGTGAAGTCAGCTTTTTGGGTGATATGCCGTGAAGTCAGCTTTTGGGTGAAATGCCGTGAAGTCAGCTTTTGGGTGAAATGCCGTGAATCCAGCTTTTGGGTGACATGCCGTGAATCCAGCTTTTGGGTGAAATGCCGTGAATCCAGCTTTTGGGTGACATGCCTTGAATCCAGCTTTTGGGTGAAATGCCTTGAATCCAGCTTTTGGGTGAAATGCCGTGAATCCAGCTTTTGGGTGAAATGCCTTGAATCCAGCTAGCTTTTGGGTGAAATGCCTTGAATCCAGCTAGCTTTTGGGTGAAATGCCGTGAATCCAGCTTTTGGGTGAAATGCCGTGAATCCAGCTTTTGGGTGAAATGCCTTGAATCCAGCTAGCTTTTGGGTGAAATGCCTTGAATCCAGCTAGCTTTTGGGTGAAATGCCTTGAACCCAGCTTTTGGGTGAAATGCCTTGAATCCAGCTAGCTTTTGGGTGAAATGCCTTGAATCCAGCTAGCTTTTGGGTGAAATGCCTTGAACCCAGCTTTTGGGTGAAATGCCGTGAATCCAGCTTTTGGGTGAAATGCTGTGTATGCTTATAATGTTTACTTTCTTTAGACATATAGCTGGAGTGGGCAGCATGTCATAGGCTGAACAAATCAGAAATATCACAAAACCTATTTTGTCTTTGTTGTAATTCTACTTTCAGTTTTCAGGGGCCTCGTTATCAGAGAACAGAAAATTACCAAATTTATCTCATGACGGCACCTGCTCTTGCTTCCTGTTTTCGAGAAGGAAACTATAAAGCTTGCATTTTATGGGGTACAGCATAGCCTTAAAAGAGAATTCTGCTCATTTCCAGCTTCCTTGAGCACTATATATTCTTATGAACAGCAATGCTGATCTTCAATTGAACGGTATCATGTGTATATGTGCATATATATGAGTGAACTCCTCATTCACTCTGAACAACTGCTAAAATCCATCTTGGTCAAAACAAGACTAGCTGGGATGATGCTGAGGAATCTGACTACAGCTTCCTGTTGAAGTCTATGGAGAAAACAGGTTTTGCAGAATGAAAGGAAAAGGCACAAACCCTTACAGACCTGTGCTACTGTTTTCTTGTAAGTCTCTTATCTTGCCTCAGAAAGCTGGATTCACAGTTTCACTGCTCAGTACTTCTGCAAAATTTCCTTCATTGTTCTGCATATAAACATGTAATACATGTAGACAGGAGAGCAGGAATTCTTCATGTCTGTGTGTGCTTTGTATGGGAGACTTCAAAGCAGCTAACATCCACCCACTAGCTTAGAGACAACTGAAAATGAGAGCGAAAGTCTGTAAAGAGGGAAAAACTGGTGAAAAATGCATTTTTTTTTATTTATTTTTTTTGCCCGCTGCTTATTTTTCATGTGTACACTTATTTTTACACTCCTTCCTAAATTTCCCATCCTCTTCACTGGAGTCTGTGGTTTTAGACCAAAGGGGGGAGCCCGGATTTATAGCCGTGCTATCTCTGACCTCTCCATTCATTCCCTGTCAACTGTGTAGCATCAATGACACCACTTGGTCTTGGGAACCTTATATTGTTGAATGTGAAGAGGCTAATTTTTGGGTAAAGGAAACGTTAATTTGCTGTGAACATAAATTTCAGACCACCTTCCTGCCACTTCCCGGACATTGATAGTTGGGTTCTTCATTTCATTCATTCTATCTCTGTTATGGATCAGGCATGGAGCTTTGCATCTGTAGATCAGGCCTGGCCAAGTATAACTCTGAGCATCCTTCTCGAGCTTTATCTCTGACACCATCAGGCTGCCGATCTCTTCACCCCCCTTTTCCTCATTGCACCATCACCACTTCCTCTTGTATGTAAAGAAGAATGAATACTACAGGGATAAACAATAAATAAATAAAATCTACAAATAAAAAAAAAAAGCCAGCCGTACATACTGGTAGAGCAAGTCCTGGCACTTCCACCATCCTATGTACCTATATGATGAATGAAGCTTTTATTCTGGGGTCCCATGTGCACTAGCTCCATCCAGTAAAAGGGTTATTTCCCATCTTCATAAATGGTTATAGTCAGATATTGCTTGTTAATACAAGCAATTTTGCAATTTAACGCTTCTTACAATTTTAAACCGTTTTTAAGATGTTAACGCTTTTTTTATTTGGTTTACAATTCATTTATATTAACACTTTTGTTTACGGCTCGCTGCCTTGGAAACAGACCACTGCTGATAGACGGCAAACATGCACACACTGCCTTTTTTTTTTTTTTCTATTGATCTTTTACACACAGTTTTGAAGCCGGTCAGGATCCATACAGCTTAAGGTTTCCTCCCAGTCCTAGCCAGCTTCCGCACCATGTGTACAAGCTAGACAGCGGCGGTGGTCGGTCTCCTAGGCAACAAGTTGTAAACTATAGAAAAGTGTTAAAATCTTGCGAACAGTTGCAAATTTTAATAAGCAGTAAATTGGAAAGATGCTTGGTTTTTACAAGCTCGATTTGACCGAAAAAAAACTTGATTTTTCAAGTTTTAAACGTTTTCTGTTGAATATCTGCGATGCTAATATGACATATTATATATGGTTTTGTTCAGAATACAATTTTGCATTCTCTCCCTGTAATATTTTTAGCTTTTGAAGCAGTTTTGCCTGAAATTATTGCTACAATATGGGAATTGAAAGCACAACTAAATAATGTACAGCTTCAGATCCAAAATTAGCCAATCACAGATGAGGTTCTTGTGACCAATCATAACCTGGATATGGCAGCCAATCACATTGCATTACATTGCATCACATCTGCTGCTTTGTTTGTTGCTTTTATCTGTTGCTCTATCTAGTGAATCATACTGTAGAGTTTTATGATGGGAGCCTTCAGATTTTTGTCAGCGGAGGATCGTGTGCGAGTTGTGGTGCTACATGAAGAGGGTTATACTGGCCCCCAGATCGCAAGGAAGGTCGGCTGTAATCAGAGTACAGTCGTAAGAATTTTGCAGAAATATAAGCAGCTTGGAATTACCCAGGACAGGCCCAGATCTGGTCGGCCCAGAAAGTCAACTAAAAGGGAGGATAGAGTACTCATAAGAACATCCCTTGCCAATCGAAAGCTCACCTCTCCTCAGCTTCTGTGAGAATGGCAAGAAAAGTGCAATATTGAGGTAGCAACATCAACTGTTAGGAAGAGATGTTTGGAAGCAGGATTGAGAGGGTGCAAGGCCCGAAAGAAGCCATTGACGACAGCCATACAAAGACAAAGGCGAAAACTGTGGGCATTGAAATGTTTAAAATGGAGGAAGGAGGAGTGGGAAAAAGTGCTATTTAGTGATGAAAGCACTTTTTGCATTTTAGGAAATGATGGCAAGTCTTATGTGAGAAGGTTCCCACATGAAGAGTACAAGCCAGAGTGTTTGAGCTTCTCTGTGAAACATGTAATGAAAGTAATGGTCTGGGGCTGTATGGCAGCCAATGGTGTTGGAAGAACAAGGTGGCAACTATTGACTGGCCAGCTCAGTCCCCGGACCTCAATCCAATTGAAAATTTGTGGCACAAGGTATCATTAGGGATATCTAGAAAACAGCCAAGGACCAAGAGTGAGTTGATTGAGGCTCTGATACAGGCCTGGAACCACATCATCACTCGTGAACATCTGCAGAAGCTCGTTCACTCAATGCCACAGAGATGCAAGCTGGTGCTCAAGAGCAAAGGCTGGCCAATAAAGTATTAGAAGCTACAGATGCACTCAAAAGGCCCTTTTCAGGACTCTGAATTAAATAAAAAATAACAAATCTTAAAAAGTAAAATTTATGTCTGTGTGAACTTGCATTGGAAGTTAATGAACTTCGAAACCTGTTCACCATTCTACACACTCTACTGGTGTAGGTATGGTTATGCTGTAAAAAAAAATTATCAAAAATGCGCATATCATAACAATTTATACACTTGGGACATTCAAAAATGAGTATGGCAAACAATGAGGGATTACAAAAACATACATGTTCCACCAGTTTCACTGTAGAGATGCAGAAGTATGAAACATACAGTTTTCTTCACGCCTATGCAGGACTTTTGAACACCATTGTGTGTGTGTATATGTATATATATATATATATATATATATATATATATATATATATATATATATATATATAATTACGTGACCCTTTTTATTTTTATGTCTTATTGTTCTGAAAGACGCATATTTGCCCATATAAGTAATAATATTTATGCATAACCAGGCTGATTTGCAATGCAGGAGTCTGTGTTGGGTTGTTGCCCAACATTCCCTGAAATTGGTGCAGCTTAAAAAAAACACCTTTACATGCACTAAGGGATGATTTATAGATTGTCAGTGAATAGAAATGTTCATTATTGACATTAATTCTAAATTTTTTTTTTTGCTGATTTTTTTTTTTTATTAAATTGTGGCAAAATCAGCATTTTTTTTTTTTACTAACTTTGTGATTTTGCCACATTTTAATGGCTGTTGTTAAAGGCAGAGAAGTCGGTTCTGTCTCCGTGTCATGTCGCATCTCGGGCAGATGGCCGTAAAACTCAAGGACACCAGTGTCCTCCAAGGTTGTTGCTATAGCAGGTGGTAATAAATTAGTAGATGCCATTAAGGCGCAGCGGCATTATTAATACGGCGCTGTATATGGAGGGAAGTGAGTGTGTATGGGGGGTCTTCATTGATCTGCATCTGGCTGACCTACTGATCCTAACAGCTTGGAAAATGGAAGCAATTAGTTTCCGAGACGTAATGATAGATGCCTGCTAGGTAAATTGAGCCGTGCCCGATGAGTGTGGGGCAGAGATACCATCTGATAATGTTGTACTCGTCTCATTCATACAAAATCTTGAAATCTTACACTATCAAAACAAAATGCTTTAAAATTGTATCTTTGCGGCAACAGTTTCAACATCAGGAACTTTCCCTTCCCCAAAAATGTGCCGTAGATATTTTTGTGCAACTTTTCTTTTGTCCAACATTTTATATCCCTATAAATTTTTAGTCCTATCCCCTTTTCTACTAGGAAACGCCCCTGAGCATCCTAGACACGCCTCTTTTTATGCAAATATGCTCAAGTCCCTCCTCTCTGTACCTCATGGGCGGGACAGTCCTTGACTATGGGAAGCTTTGTCAATGTGGCTGATCAGTGACTTTGGGATGTGTTTGCAATTCTCAAGAGAAATATCATCAATCTTGTTCTGTGAGTGATTTTCTTCCGAGACTTCGTTCTCTGATCATATTTCTTGCAGTCATTTATAATCCTTTTTTTTCTGGCAGATTTAAAGTCTAGAGAACGAACCTGATGGAAGTAAAATAAGGTGGTTTACTGATGAGCAATGGCTATGCACCGAACATAAATCAAGATAAACTCTGTGTAGGTGTATAGAAGAAGAATTATTTTATCCTTTTCAATAGAAATGTTCATCCCAATCTTCCTGGTTACTAAACAGTACGCCAGATCTCCAGTAAATATATGGATGCCACTAGCACTTTCTAAATCTGGCATAGACTATAATTTCGTTTTGCCACTTGAAAGTAGAAACCTGGTATAACAATTTTGGGCAGCAGTCAACATCCTCATCAAATTAGGCCTTTAATTAGGTTTTCCAGTATTGGTGAAACAAGGCTGCTTTGTTAGAAATAGCAGCGCCTCCTCCGACCATGGGTTGTGTGTGGTATTGCAGCTCAGCACCCCATGGACATATATAGCGCTGTTTCTGGCAAAAGTCAGCCATATTGTTGTAACCCTGTACAACCCCTTTAAAAAAAAAAAAAAAAAAAAAAAGCGCCACTAAGAATCAGCCAGCCTCCTTCCAAGCAACTTTTTTTTTTTTTTTTTTAAAGCAGTGTGAACATGCCCTTATTTTACGTGCAAATGGAGTATTTATTCTGCTTTTTTTTTTTTTTTTTAAGAGAAAACTGAATAGAAACTACAATTTTTGAGGCGTTTTTGTATCTTTAGACTATTATTTTTTGTTTAGGAGCTTTTTGATGTAAAAACTGAGCAAATTCTCTCAAATCCTTCCCAAAAAACTGTGCACACAAGGAGGATTTGGAAAGTTTCCTCTCCGCTTCCGCTCAGTTTATAATTTAAAAACTCCTGAAATAACACTCTTTAGGGTAGACTGACTTTGTTTCTGCTCCAAAAAGTAAAAAAAAAAACCCTTTTATTTTTTGTTAAATTTTTTTTCTTTATAAGAGTCTCGAGATTCGGAAAGTTCCCACTCCGTTTCTGCTCCAAAAACTCTTTGGAAGCTCTGTGTGCACATAACCTTAGGCTATGTTCACATGTTGCCTTTTTGCTACATTTTTTTTTTTCCTGCTTTTTGTAATACAAATTAAAAGCTGCATTTTACCGTACCAGCAATCGGTAGAAATCTCATGCACACGCATTTTTTTTTTTTTTTTTTTTATTCTCCTGAATTGAAAAACCGCTGCGTTTTTGAAAACTGCATCATGTCACTTGTAGAAAGCAATGACTAAGTGCAAAGAAAACCTGCAGAAAATCCTGCTTTTTTATTTTTATTTTTTTTGTAAGCCGCTTCTTTGCTGCCAAGAGAGAAGGTTTTGCCTGCTGAAAAAAAAAAAAACCCTGCTACATGTGAACATAGCCTCATTGTATGCTCACACTAAATGTTTTAGGAGCAAAACCTCTGCAGAAAACTGAGCAGGAAATCCACAAATCCTCTTCAAAAACTCAAAACTTTAAATTTTGGAGTTTGGCACTTTTTTTTTTTTTTTAAGGAGGATTTGAAGAGTTTCTGTTCCAAAAAGTCAAGTGTGAACACCCCGGGCTGTGTGGCTGGCGCTGACGGCTACCATTAGCCGTGTTGGCTGTATCACTTGCCCGGCAGTTGCATTAATCCCTCTTAAGCTCCTGCTCTGTAATTGAGGCCACGTGTAATAGAAGCCGCGGTGACACCGGGGTGCGGCTCCCTGCGACCGCCGTGCAGCTCGCTGCATTTTGTCTGCCATTGTACACCAGCCGCGTCTCAGGTGACTCGAACGCTGCTTTTTTTTTTCTTCTTCTTCTAATTTCACGCATGGCCTGCCAACTTAATCCAGAACTAATTAATTCTTGAGCCGTTCCCATGAAGTGGCGCTCTCCATACAGCGACACGTGCGCCGGCAGAGCCGCAGAGATTCGCCTCCTATTTTTGCAGATTTTAATTAGTTCTATTAAGGTGTCACAACGATCTGCCCAAAGGGTTAAAACCTCGTTTCCCAACTTGACTGACTCTTGCTCTGCAGCACATTCTTGGCCATTTTTAGTATTTGCACCGCTATATCACCATTAGGACAATATGGCGGCATTCTTTCATTTACAGCGCCACTCTCGCCCATAGGCCATGTAGCGTTAGTGACATATCCTGTCAATTGTCATAAATCCCTTTTAATTTTCTCTGGCAAGGAAAATCAATTCTCTGATGTTCACATATGAACAGATAAAGCCGCTCTACGTCTAATGTGTATGGGGGGCTTCCAGACACTCGTCCGGGAGGGGGGAGAAGGGTCACATCTTAATGCTTGATCCTTTTTTTTTGTTGATTATTAGCTGCTGGCTCCACTCACATACATGTTCTGCCAAACTGAGCGTTCATGTGTCTGGAGGAGTCGAGAAAGAGGAGTCTGTCATCTAAGGTGTGTGGGCACATTTTGGCCTTGCACCAGTCTGCCATCGAGCAATGCTATAAGGTGTCCATACATCTTGGATAACATTTGGACAAAACTTGTCAAGCTTGGTGACCTTGTACGGCGTTGAGGGGTGCGGGAAAAAGGTATTTTGTGTATATGGCCTCGTTCAGGTTTTCAAAGTGTTGGGGAAACCATAATTGGTGCAGAAGACGCACCCGGACCTTGTAGTCTAGAGGGGATCAAAAGGTCACTTTGGTCCATATGAGACCAATACTATGAAAGAACTGTGATAGTTGGGGGTCCTGTTTGGAAACTTACCCTGCGTTCTATGCTTGTGATCGTTTGTATCCCTGTATGATCTATGTCAGGTAGTTATAACCCATCGTAGAGGTTCGGGGTAGGGTCCATTTTTTTCTTTTTTTTTTTTTTTAACTTAGTTTCACCAAGAAACGTCCCCGCATTCGGTAACTAGCAGCCATATCTTTTGCCTCCCCATATATAAAATTATTTATATATATATATATATATATATATATATATATATATATATATATATATATACACATATTTATTTAAAGCTAATGTGTATATTATAATTTTTTTAATGTTTTCTCAATCACTCACTTTCCCGCACGTCACACATGGGAATTGAGGATAAGTGGGGGTCTTGTCGACACATTCGCCGCTCAGTCACACATAAGTGTTTTTAAGTGTAGATACATTTTGGGAACAACAGCAGATCCCTCCGTAATTACCTCTAATCTGCTCGTGAGTCATGAAAATCTCCTGCAATTTAGTCACTTTCTTTTTTCTTTCTTCCCCCGAGCTGCGTTTCTATGCTATGGATTGATCGTTAAAAGAGTGAAAGAGATAGCTGAGACTTGTAGTCCCCGCTGGGTTTTGATTCTGGTCCTTGCTGTGATGCCGTTTATCTACCTGCTGCATGATCAGAGCCCACCTGCACGAAGCGGAGACCCTGCCAGGCTGGAGGCCGCTGATGGGAACACGATATGTCCAGACGCAGCAGCGAACAGCTGCAGCACTTAGGGGGTAAAATGAAGGCGCCGATATCCTCTCAGGAGAGGCGGCACTTTATCCGTAGGCCATGTCTGGGGGTATCATAACAATCCTTTTTACAGGATCAAGAAGTGCCATAAACAGCAAATTATATACAGTATAACAATTTCTTTATTTAAATATACAACATAAAAACATATATAATAGATATAATAAAATTGGTGCCTCAAACCAAAACACCGGAGGCTGGTGGGCAACGTGGATTATAAATTTAACATCTTTACACAAAATTGTAATTATGGGGACAAAATAACATTGAGAATCTGACTTTAATGTATTGCAATCCTATGGGAAAGGAAACCCACAAACAGGGAAAATTAGCCACAAGTTTGAAATAGGTGCTGCTGAGATTATAATTAACTCAAATCCACCCGACACCCCTTATTCAACCATGAAAAAAGGTAAAGAACATAAGGTCAGATCATCCTCATATTACCTACTATGCAGTCCCACACACGAATCCACTGCCAGTAATTAGCCAAGCCTCCGGACCCCTACGCACGTTTCGCTGTCGCTTCTTCCCCATAATTACAATTTTGTGTAAAGATGTTAAATTTATAATCCACGTTGCCCATCAGCCTCCGGTGTTTTGGTTTGAGGCACCAATTTTATTATATCTATTATATATGTTTTTATGTTGTATATTTAAATAAAGAAATTGTTATACTGTATATAATTTGCTGTTTATGGCACTTCTTGATCCTGTAAAAAGGATTGTTATGATATATACCAGTTTGATGGAGTGCTGCCCATTCCCCTGTGTGGTTTAGGGCTAGGGTAGTATGATTACCATGTCTGGGGGTGCAGTTTTTACCTGTGTGACTGAGGTGCAGTACCAGACTTAACCTATAGAGACGCTGTAAATCACACACAGCAGTCTAAGAAAACCGACATGTCCATCCTGGGTGTAACTACCAGCATGGCAGCTGTACGGCTCCGCAAGGAAGGGGCCACATCCTCTTATGTAAGATTAGTGTTCACAATGGGCAATGTTAGGGGGGCAAAACTGAAAGTGGAACCTTTCTAAAATTACTATGTAAATCCAGGTTAACCCCCCCCTGTGATTATTCCATCTCTTCTTTTGGTATTGTCCTTGTTCATCACTGCATTATCCCTGTACTGTGACATTACTGTGTGTATTCTCCCTGTACTGTGACATCACTGTGTGTATTATCCCTGTACTGTGACATCACCGTGTGTATTATCTCTGTACTGTGACATCACTGTGTTTATTATCCCTGTACTGTGACATCACTGTGTGTATTATCCCTGTACTGTGACATCACTGTGTGTATTATCCCTGTTCTGTGACATCACCGTGTGTATTATCCCTGTACTGTGACATCACTGTGTTTATTATCCCTGTACTGAGATCACTGTGTGTATTATCCCTGTACTGTGACATCACTGTGTGTATTATCCCTGTACTGTGACATCACTGTGTGTATTATCCCTGTTCTGTGACATCACCGTGTGTATTATCCCTGTACTGTGACATCACTGTGTTTATTATCCCTGTACTGAGATCACTGTGTATTATCCCTGTACTGTGACATCACTGTGTGTATTATCCCTGTACTGTGACATCACTGTGTATTATCTCTGTTCTGTGACATCACCGTGTGTATTATCCCTGTACTGTGACATCACTGTGTTTATTATCCCTGTACTGTGACATCACTGTGTGTATTATCCCTGTACTGTGACATCACCGTGTGTATTATCCCTGTACTGTGACACCACTGTGTGTATTATCCCTGTACTGTGACATCACTGTGTGTATTATCCCTGTACTGTGACATCACTGTGTATTATCTCTGTTCTGTGACATCACCGTGTGTATTATCCCTGTACTGTGACATCACTGTGTTTATTATCCCTGTACTGTGACATCACCGTGTGTATTATCCCTGTACTGTGACATCACTGTGTGTATTATCCCTGTACTGTGACATCTCTGTGTATTATCCCTGTACTGTGACATCACTGTGTGTATTATCCCTGTACTGTGACATCTGTGTGTATTATCCCTGTACTGTGACATCACTGTGTGTATTATCCCTGTACTGTGACATCACTGTGTATTATCTCTGTACTGTGACATCACTGTGTGTATTATCCCTGTACTGTGACATCACCGTGTGTATTATCCCTGTACTGTGACATCACCGTGTGTATTATCCCTGTACTGTGACATCACTGTGTTTATTATCTCTGTACTGTGACATCACTGTGTTTATTATCCCTGTACTGTGACATCACTGTGTGTATTATCCCTGTACTGTGACATCACTGTGTGTATTATCCCTGTACTGTGACATCACCGTGTGTATTATCCCTGTACTGTGACATCACTGTGTGTATTATCCCTGTACTGTGACATCTCTGTGTGTATTATCCCTGTACTGTGACATCACTGTGTGTATTATCCCTGTACTGTGACATCACTGTGTATTATCTCTGTACTGTGACATCACTGTGTGTATTATCCCTGTACTGTGACATCACCGTGTGTATTATCCCTGTACTGTGACATCACCGTGTGTATTATCCCTGTACTGTGACATCACCGTGTTTATTATCTCTGTACTGTGACATCACTGTGTGTATTATCCCTGTACTGTGACATCACTGTGTGTATTATCCCTGTACTGTGACATCACTGTGTGTATTATCCCTGTACTGTGACATCACTGTGTGTATTATCCCTGTACTGTGACATCACTGTGTGTATTATCCCTGTACTGTGACATCACTGTGTATTATCCCTGTACTGTGACATCACTGTGTGTATTATCCCTGTACTGTGACATCACCGTGTGTATTATCCCTGTACTGTGACATCACTGTATTATCTCTGTACTGTGACATCACTGTGTGTATTATCCCTGTACTGTGACATCACTGTGTGTATTATCCCTGTACTGTGACATCACTGTGTGTATTATCCCTGTACTGTGACATCACTGTGTGTATTATCCCTGTACTGTGACATCACTGTGTGTATTATCCCTGTACTGTGACATCACTGTGTGTATTATCCCTGTACTGTGACATCACTGTGTGTATTATCCCTGTACTGTGACATCACTGTGTGTATTATCCCTGTACTGTGACATCACTGTGTGTATTATCCCTGTACTGTGACATCACTGTGTATTATCCCTGTACTGTGACATCACTGTGTGTATTATCCCTGTACTGTGACATAAAAAATAATTTTGACATTTTTTTCATTGTAAAGTTTGCACAGTTTAAAAAAAGAAATAAAAAAATAAAATAAAAATAAATGTAATGTGGCACTATGGTGTCCATATACTTTTTAAGTCTTATTCCTGTAATTTTGTGATGGAAGATGAACGTATATGAAGACAAGTATAACCCGCAGAGAATAAGCAGAATGTCTTCTCCTTGGATATTTTAAGAAACAGAAAGTGACACTTTCTTTCTTCTGAAATGCGTCCTACACAGCGTTGAATGAGATGGTGCGTAAAGACATGTTCTTTATTCACCACCCACCAGTAAACGCGGAGCGTTGTAATAATGGTTTGGTTATTTTACTGAAATAAAGCTGAAGACAAGCAGATTATTTTCTGACAGAAGCACTTAGAGATGACATGGCACAAGAGAAAACCTCTCAAGCGTTCCTGCGTCAGATCCGAGCTGTCCATTACCCCCCGTCACCTGCTCCTTCTCACCTACCGTCGTTCGCCATTAAGTCTTTAAACGAGAAGGGAAATGTGGTGACCGGGAAATTTACCGCACTTACATTGGACCCATCTATTTTCAATTCTCCCCTTTAGTTGGGTGATAACCCTTGTACTTCGCAGCCCTACTGGTGGTCCACCACTCAACGGAGTATTAAAGAACCTTCTGAAAGTTGACCTTTCTGGAATGAAGGGTCCTAGCCCCTGTTTAATTAATAACCGTACCACCCAAACCATTATTTCTACCTTCTCAAGCTTAGCACCATGGTTTCAGACATGTAGGATTCTGTTGGCATCTTGTAAACCCACAGGGTGATGAAGCCTTCAGTGAAAACAAAACCAACTCTCTAGAGGCCAATAGTGGTGTACCCTACTGCTCTATGGCCGCTTCTTGTCTGAAAAACTGATTCCCGAAGGCCTAAATTCCAGTTCTGGTGCCAATTTGGTGTGCAATGCAACCAAGACCATGCTCTTTATCATTCATGATACTTTTATGGCTAACACCATGGCAAATGTGGCTCGATTTATCTTTGAGGTGGGTGACCTAACCTCTAGAACCAACATCGATCTTACAACCAACTAAGTTGAGTTCCCTACATATTAGAAAAATCGATAAATGGACCCCAGCTATACACCAACGGCGTATCTCCTTTTTATTTCCTGGAATGGTGGGGTCTCGAGAGTTGAAGTCCAGTCATCGTGAATTTCTTCCCTTTGCTAAAACGTAAAATCCTCTTGCCCTTGTGGAATTAGTTCTGTTTTATTAGAGGAACTCTCCATTAACCAGAGAAGAGAGCACCGTGTATTGATCTGTCGGTGTACTACTTAGCCCATTATGGCATACTAAGAACTTCATCAAGTCCTTGGCTTTCTGGACAGCCCATCAGCACCTTGAAATTGCGTGAAGGACCGATGATGGAACAGAGAGGAGGTCTAACCGCTTAGATGCCATAGTTATTGAAGACCACAGCACCTAAGGGTTTAACTGTTGCGATCTGAGTCATCACCAATCCCGGCGGTTGCAGGCAGGTGTAAGTTGTATTTCCTCGTTGGCACCAACCAAGTATCTAAGTGGCTTAGCTCCTGACCTTGAACATGTGACGTACATGTACATCATTACAAGGAAACATGCTCATCATTTCCACGGACAGACACTTATTGGCTCTTATCAGTTACAATGGCGCTAATCTTTGTGTTGCAAATCCGCTGCGGATAACTAGGGGTGATTCTTAGGTATTTGATGGAGGAGGACAACTCTGGGATTCTTTATTCTATGACTATCAGAGCTTTGACTCTTAGACATCTCTTTATCATCGTCTAGGCGGTTAAACCAATTAGCCTATTTGGTTGACGTTCCAGGTGGCCATTTCTTATTTTTTTTGCAAAATACTGGTCTCTTGTGCCATCGCGTCGTCGTCTCCTGTGGGTGCCTAGCGGTTTGCATCCTCCCCGGTGTGTGTCTGATAGGTTTATTATCCAAATAATAATAATGGAAATTACAAATTAACTGTCTAATTGGGCAACCAGATATGCAGCAGCGTGGCCCGGCTTCTCCGTAATCGGTAGCGGCTCTTTGTACACGTCCCCCGTGTATCCGCATTACGCCGAGTTCAAGGCTGCCTCTTGAATTTCGATCAGGTTTATTCCAGGTCTGCAGTAAATGAAGGGAGCGGAGAATTATCCATGTGCCGGGGCTGGCGATCTGGTTCCAATTATCCAGGGAGGATTGCAGATTGACTTCTGCTCTGTCATTTCCAGTAGGATCACAGTAAACACATAAAACGCACAAATATTTGTGCCACCACTTCCCCCGCACCCGCCATACCTTCCCGTGACCAGCATGCAAAAAGTTACCGAAAAACTATGGACGTTTTTGTGCCATCTCTGACCTGACTGCTTTCTCTTGCCAAAAAATATACCATGGGTGCTTGGAAGTGGTTTTCGATAGCGCGAGGGGATAAGCCATTGGTGGACAACCTTTGATGCCACTTGATGGCATAGGACATGCATTTATATGTAGTAGATAAATTTGTTTTAAGGGGAACTATCACTCGGTCAAAACTTTCCAATCTACTCACTTATTTCATTCCCATCGTTCCCCTGAGTTCTTAGTTTTTTATTTTTTTTTAATCTGCCATACGGTTGCAGAGATATAGACCTTTTTACTTAGTGCTAACTTTTATGGTTTTTAAAAGGGGGTGTGGCTTAATGGGTAATTATGCAGAGCAGGTAAAGACACGCCCTAGAGGATCCTGCCAAATTGGTGCTAAATAAAAAAGGCTTGTATCTCTGGAACCGTATGGCGGATATTAAAAAACAAAACAAAAAAAAAACGAAAAGTAGAATAACCGGGTTGATAGTGGGAATATAAAAAAGTGAAAACTTTTCACTTTTGATCTGACAATGTAAATAATTGAGTCCAGCCATGTGATCGGCATAGGTCTTAACCAGTTCTGCTACCCAGCTGTCTGTGTAATCGGTGTTGTGAGATCTGTGTGACGAGGGTCACTTGGGTGTCTATATATTTTGAGCACTGAATAAAACGCATGTTTGGGCAATGCCCATGGTTGGCTGCGGTAGTCACAGTGGACCCCCTGTTGTATCCTTGCACTTCCCCTTTATTTCATACATGTAGGTGCCAGCAGCCAATGTAAATAAGTTAGAAATGAGCAGATCGATCTACGCTACCCTGGTCCAGCATCCAGTCCGGTCCTGCGTGACAACAGGTCTTCACTTCTGCACTCGCCATCCTCCGCGTCGCCAGCATATTTGGTGCTCAAGGACTAAGCTCTGCGGTGCCATTACATCACGGGGCGCCAAAGGACTGAGGATGCTGGGCACAGGAGTGAAAGCGACTGCCAGGGTGGGATAGACGAGACTGGATTTTGGACCCAGGCAGCGCAAATCGAGTTAATAATCTATCGACTCAATACTTACGGTAATTTGTGTGTTTTATTGTTGGTTTAGTTCCTTTTTGTTGTTTTTGTTTAGCCAGGTCACATTCAGTGCTTTAAAAAAAAACAAGAAAAATTCTGGGAATTGGGACAACGCTGTGACTGGAATGGTAAAAGTCAGACAAATGTAACACTGGTGAACATCTGTGCAGGAGGAATACAAATACCCTGCAAGGCTGCGAGAAGGCCGGGCCCCTCACGGCCGGCCCGGTGCTGGCGCTCATCTGTGCTCGTAGAATACCCCGAGGATGTCTCCATGTCAGCACCACTGCCCTTGTGTCTGACATTTTCCCTTTTCTTCTCATTATTTCATCTATGATTGTCGTTGAATGCATATGAGGCCCCCGAGGAGCCCATGCTTTTCAAATAGAGGTTATAATGCAGAATATTTTAAAGGGGCGCTAAATTTATTCTCTTGGGTTATGTTCATTTTTATACTTTAATCAAATGGGTACAATCACACCATTGTTGATGATCTTGGATGATCATGGTGGGGGACTAACAATTGTCTATGATCATGCATGATCATCTGTAGTCTAATACGGACTGGATTATGTAAATAATAATATAATAATAATATTTTTTTTATTATTAATAATAATATAATAATAATTTTTATTATTACTATTTTTTATTATATTTTATTTTATTTTATTAGATTTTTCTTAGAGTAACCGTCCTTTTGATTTATAAAATAAAAATGAATTGTACATACACATGAAAATAAGCAACTTTCTAATATACCTTAACAGAGAAATATTTTTTTTTTTTTTTTTTTTCTTCCCCTCCTCCTGGTTGGATGATAGGAGTAGTAGTCTGCGCTTGTGTGTTAAATAAAAAAATAACAAATCCGGAGGATGTAATGGTAGATTGTACCATACCGTTTATTCTAAACCCGTTTCGCCAGACGCAGATTAAAAACTTTTAGTTCTTCTGATGAAGTTGATTTAACTTCAAAACGCTTTGGGAATGACCTATCATAATCTTTGTTAAAAACAAAAAACACAATCCTTAATCTTGCGATTTTCACACTGGCGACTGGGGCTTTTTTTAGTCTCCTATTTCAGGAACAGTTTTCAGCACTCTCATTATATCATCAGAGGCAGGGTTACAACAATAACTGATGATAACACATCTATACACAATAGATGACACAGGAGCCAGCAGTCACAACAGCTGACCTTCACAATGACCTTTTGCACACGCTCATTAGTTGCTTTAATACTACAGATAGTGTCGGGAGCTGTCCATTGTGGCTAATTTATCTGTGCATTTCCTGGAAAAAAAGGATTCTTGAAAAAGCCTCAGTGGCCTGTGTGAAAAATTTCAATTTTGTTTTATTTTTTTATTTTTAATTAAGATACTGATATGGAAAAAAAAAAAACCGTATATAATTTAAGAGTTGCCATAATATAACGCTTCCGGATTCCGGAGCTAAAGAGGACCTGAGATATGGCAGATTAGGGATGGAGTGATGGCCGGGGTGCAGGCAGAGAGGAGTGACTGACAACGCTCCCCTCCGTGCCTGCTCCCCGGCCGTTACTTTGCTGTATGTCTGCGGCCACAGGAAGGTCCCGAGTGGCCGCAGACATTCAGCAATTTTTTTTTTCCAAAGTTCGTCCCTCCTTGTGTAGGCAGGAGGTAGCAAGCTACTAAGCAGGCGCCCCTCGTCTCTGCCCTGGGGTATGGGTTGGCGTTTAATAAGGTGTTTGGATTAATTTGAGAGGAGTGGGCCTAATTGTGATACTTACTATGTAGTCAATACGATGGCACCATTAGGTCAATTTTGAATTTCAGGGCTCCAGAAAAGCTGTCCTGGCGGTCAACAGAGAACCTTGAGGCTTATAATTGTTCTATATTTGTTTGCGTGTCAGTTAATGTTTCTCGCTGTGCTAATATTTGGCATTGCCAGACGGACGATTAATGCCGCTTAACCCCCCCCCCCTAAATAAAATCCCCGAAGCGCTCCAGTGCCAGCGGCGTGTGATAAAGCTGTAGCCTCCTGTCAGGATGCAATTATTAATCTCCCCATGCAGCTCGGGATGCGGCGGCGCAGCTGAGGACTGTGCCAGGTGCCCACAAGAGGCCGGGAGGTGACGGGCCGATCTATATTTAATGTTGTCTTCAATTATTAAGTCTGAAATGGAACCTCAAAGGGTTGCAAGGAAAAGGTGTAACGTAAGACCGAGCGGGGGGCCGGCGACTTCTAAGGGGCCCATTCTGTGCCAGTCAGGCTGAAAAAATCAACAAAATGGTAATGAATTCGGGCAGAGGGCTAATAAATGGTGGCACTCCCCGCCGCGGGCATACCTCTATTGTCTGTCTCCGACTAACCTTCTCTTCAAAGCCGCTATTCCTGAAAAGGTTTGTGTGCATTAATAAGACAGTATAAACTTTGTTTTCATCTCTTTGTGGCTTTAAGGAACTTTGTTTTTGGCTTATTTTCTCTGGATGAGAAAAAAAAAAACCTATTTAAAGGGGCAGTGAATTAGCTATATCGCCTGATGGATCGGATGGAATCCTGCTTCTTGGATCCCTCCCCCTGCGATCGGTCGCTCAGCAGGAAATCTTTCAGTTTCCCTGCAGCACCACCGCAGGACAAAATAAGTATTACACCGTTCTCATTGAAATCAACCAAGTGGGGTCCTCCAGGGCGAAAGGTGCTCTTTATAACTTCTCTAAGCTAAAAGATGAGGTTCATTGATTGGAACCCGCTAGGGAATCCCCAATAATTGGGCGACGCTGCTGCGCTGCGACTGAAAACCTGCAGGATGAACTTACAGACTTTTCTCTCTTCTTTTCCAGTTTGCTGCTTTGTGGTGCACAAACGCTGCCATGAATTCGTCACGTTCTCCTGTCCCGGTGCCGACAAGGGACCCGCATCTGATGTGAGTAAAATCAGTCCAAATTTTTGCCAACAATAGCAACCCAGTGCCAGATTATCAGATGTTCTGGATTATGGGATGTTGACTTTTTTTTTTTTTTATACTGCATGATGGTGCCAGGGAGCGCTCCTCAATGGGATCATTGTACTGCTCGAGAGTGTTGCATGAAAATAGTCCAAGTTGAACCGATTCCAAAGTGCGCGATGGAAAACATCCTGATAGACAGACGCTCCAGCATATGCTTACACAGTAATGATTACATTTCTATATTAAGCCTGAAAATTGCACATTGCACAACTGCAGCCACGAGATGATTGATGGACGGTCTCTGAACAGTCGGGGGGGCTTTTTGAGATCGTAAAATAATCTCCACTTTGCATGAAACTTGCTAGCGGTTTGGCGGTTCTTTTTGCTAAAAGGCCACACAGTCCGTTTTCTATTTTTTATGTCAACAGATTATCTCCATCCCCGAAAATTTGCCCTCCTATGGCATAATTCCTTATCTTTGGGGCACCGCAACTGATCAGCTGATTTAAAGTGCGTGCAGTACCCTTTACTACCACTACACAGGGTATGGCGCTGTCCCCTCCTCGTACATTACCATAAATCGGTTGATCAGTGTGAGTGCCGATCTATTGATCATTTATATTAAAGTCCCTGGAATGTTTGTATAATTGTAAAATACGTGTAGTGTAATTTATAGAGTATGGTGATTACCCCAAATATATTGATTTACTTTTTTTTGTTTTTTTTTGTCTAAATTAGTGATTTATATTTAAAGGGATTGTCTCACGAAGGTAACCTCTTTTACAATATTAGTCAACTGATCGCTGTGAGACCAGCTTCTCTATTCTCCACCAATCAACTGTTATTGCCTATAGTGGCCACTGCTGGCAGAATGAAGTATGACAAGAGATACATGTGAAAAAGACCTGTCACTTGCTCAGATAAAATGAAATTTAAATACCTTGTAAAAGAAAATAAAGAATCCCTGAATTCCCCTGATTCTACCGCTTTTTTCCGTTTTACGCTGCGTCGATCCATTGCAGAGATATTCACATGTGTTGCTTTTGGAACTCTGTATGTGAAATTTCTGTAGGCAGGCCAACAGAGGTGTTTCTTCAGAGTCGTCTCTGGGGGCGTACACTTTCACCCTTTCTTCCCAGACTCCACCAATCACAGCAGGGCAGCGTCTGAGTAGTGGATCAGCTGCCAAGCTGTGATTGGTAACCTTGTCTTGGAGGGGAGAGGGTTCAAAGAACACGCCCCCCGAGAAGACTCTGCTGAAATGCCCAGTGTATTATGAGCAGAGACTTCACATACTGCTCTCTAAAAGCAACAAATGTGAATATCTCCGCAATGGAGCGACGTTGTGAAAAACGGAAAAGAGCGACAGAATCGGAACAGCTTGATGATTTTAACGAGGTACATAGCTCATTTTTTTTAAATTAACAGGTTCTTTTAAATGAATAACCAGCAGAGAAATGCATGAACGTCTTTGGGTTCCTAAAAGCAAGTGCTGCTTCTTATGAGTCGCTTTACGATCTGACTCGAAGAGTAAGGTCAAAAGTGTAGAACATCTCAATTATGCCCTCATGGGACTTATTGGAAGGAGGCGTCTATGATTGAGATACATGAAAGTCGTTATTATACCTGTTCTTGTGTATTACGTATGACATTGTCGACAGGCCTTTTGTATAAAATCCAGCCTGGCGGTAAGCTGGGGGATAAATCACATGCAGGAAACGCTTGGGCAGCGTAATCGTGCGCCATGTATATAAAACAAATATGGAAATGACTGCATTATGCTCATCAGCAGTGCACCAGATGCTAGCAGCCGAGGTAAGAAATACTGAAGAAAATCCCTGTATGCCTATGGTGGTAATGGGATTAGAGCGGAGTCAGCCCGATAGTGGATGGAAACTGATCACCTTGTACTTTGCATGTTTTACCATTGTGATATATACTTACCCACCGGTGTCGCTCATTCTTATTAGGCTTGCAAGGTCAGTGGAGCGACGGACACGTGAGATTTCTCTGCTGCTGCATGACTGTCTAATGATGGTTCTTTCAGGTGCATGGTACATATCTGCATTGTCACTGGAAGCCTTGCAGTACGCCTCAGACACTGTTGTCATCTAGTCATGCAATATTTTCACCAGTTTCTATCTACTTTACATAAACGAGCAGTTTCTCACAAGTATAACCTAAAGGAATTATCTAAACAAAATAGAGCAGAACCTCAGGGGCTGGGCCTGGCACAACCAGTGTCTACACTTTGCTCCGCCCCCGCAGATCCTGCAGAAGGCTATCTGTTTTATCTTGAGTTTAATTACCTAGAAGACTTCCTTTGTCATCTGAAGGGTCACATGACCAGTTTGCAGGAGTTTATGACTTGATTATGGGCAGACAACAAGGAACAAAGAAGTGTGGATTCTAATGTTTTTTTTATTCATTGTGGTCATGGGACTTTTTTCAAAGGGAATCCTTTATGGTAATATGAGCAAATCTGTCATCTGATGGTCTCCTTTTTTATTACACCATATATATGGTGCCCTAACAGGAATTTTAATCGGAGCATGAAGTGTTAACCAAAGTACAGGGTAGTAAGTAAAAGAGAACCGACTGATATCCCCCCATATTATACATTTATGGCCTAGGCAGAGAATGTTTCCATAACTGGGCCCATCATTGTGGTAGGGCCACTGACTAATGAAACGTTTGCAGTTTCAGTCACAAAATTTCACACTGATATTTGGCACTTTTTTGGATATTTACCCATTAAATAAATAGTCTATTGATTTCAGTTGTGTAATGCCTCACTTCACCTGCGGAGGTGCTGCAGGGAAACTGATCACTAGTTCACTAGGAGCCAATAGCTGATTGCTGGAGGTCCTAGGAGTAGGATATCCTACGATCCCGTTTTCATTGCTGGGCCTTTCCAACAGGAAGGCCTTATCTAAATTCACAGAACACGTTTCAAATGTGAGAATATTGTTTTTGGCAGGAAATTGTTGATCGGGGAACAGCTTGTCTTAGGGTTCCTGATGATCTGGGTGTGTATAGGACTCATTGTAATGTCTATTTCAGGGTGAGGAGCTACTCATCTATTATTGGGGCATCTTATATACGGTCTAATATAAAGTGATCTGTCTAATTAAATAGATTCATACTTTCTAACTTTAAAGGGAATTGTCCTCGATGATGAAATAATGGCTATCTGCTTCCATAATCACCCGACCATGGGTCATTGTGCCTGGCATTGAATTACATATGGCTAAGATGCAAAACCACACAAAACCTGATCAAAGGATGTGGTGCTATGTTTGAATGCAAGCAGCTATATTTTTTTTGATCATGTGCAACCCCTTTAAGTATATTATAAACATTAACATGATCATTATTCGAGATAGAATGAGCAACGCATGAAAAACACATTGCAGCACATTGACCGTGCATGGGCTGCATGCGGCGGATCCAAGGTCATCAGGAATGCCCAATCCCACCAGCTAAGTTCATTCTCGTATTTGGCCATATTTATTTTCAAAAGTTTGTGCACCCCAGGTATTGAGGCGGCTCAGTGTAGATTCAGCCTTTGTTAATATGAACACACAGTTCTGGATGATAATCGTGTGGATGGGGGACGGGGGTCTGCGAAACTGATCATTGGGGTGAGATGTGAGTCTGGTAAGCTGTGATTATTGGGGGGGTCTGGTAAACTGTGATTATTGGGGGGGGTCTGGTAAGCTGTGATTATTGGGGGAGGTCTGGTAAGCTGTGATTATTGGGGGATCTGGTAAGCTGTGATTATTGGGGGGGGTCTGGTAAGCTGTGATTATTGGAGGGGTCTGGTAAGCTGTGATTATTGGGGGAGGTCTGGTAAGCTGTGATTATTGGGGGATCTGGTAAGCTGTGATTATTGGGGGGGGGGGGGGTCTGGTAAGCTGTGATTATTGGAGGGATCTGGTAAGCTGTGATTACTGGGGGGGTCTGGTAAGCTGTGATTATTGCGGGGAGGTCTGGTAAGCTGTGATTATTGTGGGGAGGTCTGGTAAGCTGTGATAATTGGCGGGAGTCTGGGAAGTTGTGATTATTGGGGGGGTGGTCTGGTAAGCTGTAATTGGGGGGAGGTCTGGTAAGCTGTGATTATTGGAGGGGTCTGGTAAGCTGTAATTGGGGGGAGGTCTGGTAAGCTGTGATTATTGGGGGGAGGTCTGGTAAGCTGTGATTATTGGCGGGAGTCTGGGAAGTTGTGATTATTGGGGGGGTGGTCTGGTAAGCTGTGATTATTGGGGGGTCTAGTAAGCTGTGATTATTGGGGGGTCTAGTAAGCTGTAATTGTTGGGGGGGTCTGGTTAGCTGTGATTATTGTCTGGAGTCTGGGAAGTAGTGATTATTGGTGGGGAGTTTGGCAAATTGTGATGTTAGCAGTCCTAAGCATTATTTGGCTTATGTTTTCCCATTATTTTTGGCTCAGCCGCTTGCAGCCATTCTACATATGTTCTACGTCTCTATCGACTGACTTGTAAACTGATGAAGTGTCTTAAATTGAGTCTTGTAGACGGTGATGACCTCGGGGCCCTACAATACTGAGACACAGCTGAACATCTCAGCATTGCGCAGAATCCTCCCCATCTTCTCTATAGATATGTGAGGCCGCATCTGCTGCCCTCTTTTGGTAGGATGCAGGAACTACAGTTGGTATATTTGTGTTTCGGCTCCTATAATGATAATTACGCAGATAAACTATCAGAAAGGATCACAGAGGGAAGTGAGATCTATTTAATGATGTATATAGATTGTATTGTGACATCTGGCGACAGATCCACTTTTAATATCATGGTATTTTCTGCTGATTTCTTAATTGCTCCCTCTACTGGCTGAGGTTTGATATTTTACGGCTTTTCCACCTGTTGCAAAACTATAATCTCCAGCATGCCATTACATCTTCAGGCTGTCGGGGTGTGATGGGAGCTGCAGGATTACAAGAGGGAGTCGTAGCACGATTAGCAGATATATAATGGTCTGCAGATTGGATCTCAAGTCCTATAACCTCTAATTGCAGAAGACTCGGGGGCCAAGGTCTATAAGCAAGAATGAACCGCAGCTCAGGAGTATAATACAGGATGTATCTCAGGATCAGTAATGTAATGTATATACACAGTGATTGCACCAGCAGAATAGTGAGTGCAGCTCTGGGGTATAATACAGGAGGTAACACAGGATCAGTAATGTAATGTATTTACACAGTGACTGCACCAGCAGAATAGTGAGTGCAGCTCTGGAATATAATACAGGAGGTAACACAGGATCAGTAATGTAATGTATGTACACAGTGACTACACCAGCAAAATAGTGAGTGCAGCTGTTAGTGGATATAATACAGGTTGAGAGACTTTGTCCTTCATTCATTCAACTTTGGTTGCGTTAAAAACTCTGCTACATATACAAACTTTCTGTTTATACTCTGGTTATGGCTTGCGGTGAAAGGTTTCTGATGGCGGCATGCAGACGAGTCTTTATTCATGAGCATTGTCATCTTAATCTCTGCTGCAAGGTCATTTACTAAATGGAGACCTGTGGCGAGCTTCCTGACACAGGGGAGCGATGAAGACGTAACATGATCACAGCCCGGCCATGAAGTACAACTTGGGTTACAGCGAGAGGGCAAACTGTGCGTAACCGGAGGAGCAATCTCAACACTTCACATTACAGAGGAAGAAAGCGAAAGACCGGGAGGGTTTTGCTAAAGTAAAGTGGGTTATAATTGCATTTTTGGGGGCCACAAATCACTCGTGGTCCCTCATTTCTATATGTATATGTGGTGTATAAATTATATAGATGAATAAAGTGGGACAGAAACCTGTAATGTCTGGAACAGATGGGTGAAACCACACCCCATATTGGGTGATTTACTCCATTTCTGGTTGTTTTGGGGTGATCCTGGGCGATGGGAATGAAAAGCCCCATGTTTGCATTCCTTAAGTTATGTGACGCCATCTCAACCTTCCCAGAAACGACCACTTTGGAGCCCATTGGTATATGTGCAGCCCCCATTACGGTCCCATTTTTGCAAGACAATAGGCAAAACATAGGATACATTTTTAAGTGGCTAGCTTGACTGGGTCCCATCCTTTAGTACCTTGGCCAGCCCCCAAATCAACTTGTGTCTTTTTTTAATCAAAACAGACATGGTGCCATTCATCCTGTTCCTCCTTATGCATGAATAGAACCCTAGAATCGCAGACAGTCACTTAGAACAGGCGACCATAGGCCATGAGGTCCCATCAAACTAATATAAAATGGATTTCTAAAGCTCTGTAAAATAAAATGGCACACTACATAAGTATATGTCAGGTGCCACCATTTTTGAAGGCAGAGGAGCGTATTCTATGTTCATTCGCACATTGTTGATATGACCTGCAATGCGTCCCTCTGTAGAAGCATCCCTGCAGAGGAGTGTGATGAGGTGCAGCGTAGTTATGGCTGCCGCCGCCTCGCTCGCTCTTGTGCAATCTGGTGCCATTCATACTTAATGTGCTCTGTGAGCTGGGAAGCCTCTTAGAAGAGTTTTAAGCGCTAAGGAGCTTTGAAGGCTGCGGCGCAGCGGAATATGCAGCTCGCTCTGCGAATCAGTCGCCAGATTCCTACTATTCCAGCTGCATTAACCCTTCTGTGACATCTCTCCCTGCCAGCTGTGCCCATTAAGTGCCATCAATCCTCTAGCAAGACCATTGCAAAAGTCATGAACCCCCCTCATCAATTTACATGAACGCACGTTAATTTGATTGATTCTCCCCCCCCCCCTTTTTTTTTTTTTTACTCCCCAGGTTATGTCCAGTATTGCATCTTACACTTGGTCACTTTAATGAAGCTCAGCTGCAATACTGGCCACAACCTGTGGGCTACGGTGGCGCTATTTTTTTTTTTATTTTTTTTATGAAAGTGGAAATGTTTTTCGAATCCTTTAGGCTAGGTTCACATGCTGCGTTTTTTTGCTGAGGTTTTTTAACTTTTTGTAGGCAAAACTTGCCATCTTGGCAGTAAAGAAGCTGCTTACTAAAAGCAGGTTTTGCTGCTTTTTTTTGAAATTTTTGCTTCGTTATTTTCTGTTCAGGTACCTTTCCCGCTCATGCATGCTGATAAAGCTTAGTGCCCCCCCCCCCCCCTAAAAAAAAAACAAACAAACAAAAAACAAAACATTATGCAACTTCCTGAGTTTTCTGCAACAAAACCTGATAACCTGTGGGGGGGTTTTTTGCTGAGTTTTTGCACTTACTCATTGCTCTTTATGGGTTTCTATTGCTTTCTGTGGAATTCTTACAGTTGGGGGCACAATAATTGCCTTTCCCTGGCAACTCGCACTATGCCACTGCTGTAATTAGACCTTTTTTCCCCAAACATAACCTAAAATATCAAAAACATTGACCCCACAAAACTCTGTATTGTAGATAAGCACCAAAATGCAAGCATGCATATAGATTCATAGACTGAGGTGTCTGAATATACAGGTGTGAATGGTCCCTGGGTCATTCATTCCTGTATTTTTATCAAAATTGTCTCCCAGAAATATTGTCTTTGTGGCCCATAGCAACCAATCACAGCGCAGCTTTCATTTTAGCAGAGCCTTTTAAAAAATAACTCGAGTTCTGATTGGTTGCTAGGGGCAATAGATGTGTTTACAAAATGAGGCCTATAAAGCCTAGGTGGTGGTATCATATGAAGTAGTGCCCAAATAACGGTCGTACAGTACTGACACCCCTTATACACTGCAAAGTAAATATATTTCTCACACCATATAGTGCAAACGTGTAAGACCGCAATGGGGGTCACAAGTCGTGGGTGCCGGGCGTAGCATATTTACGTGATTTTGGATCATGGCTCTGGAAATTGTGGAATATTTTGAGGTCTCTGTGGTGGAAGGAGCCATTCTTGTATTATAAATGAAATGATTAGCAATTTTTTCTTTTTGCTGGGGGGACGGTGAGGTCGCCGGCTCTCGGAGGGGAGTTCCTACGCTGTAAAGAGTGTAATTACCAGCAAGCGATTCGAGAATAAAAATAGCAGCTTTGGAGTGTGGGATTATGAAGATTCGGCAGCTGACGGGACTGTGGGCTTTCAATAGAGTGAAATCTAATGAGAATTGTGCCGGGTCGTCTCCTGCGTTTCGGTGATAACCGTGGCGCTTGTCTATTTGTTTTAGGGGGGTAGGATGGGGATATGGAGACGGGCTCTTATCGAGGGAGGCACAAGCCGCGGGCGGCAGCGCTGTCGCTTGTAATTTGCTCCCCAACCAAAGCGAGTAATTAATTGTACAAAGCGCGGCGAAGTCTGCAGATGAGAAGGGAGCGGGAACAGCTGGGGATCATCCCTCCAAAGCATAGAATGAATTTCCGGAAAAAGTAGAAGAATTTGGATTAGGCGGCGGAGAGAACGCGGGGCGATACAATGCTGCCGGATTTCTGAGGGCGGCGAGAAGATTGTGCATGAGTTGTGAATTTCGGGACGTAAGGCGGCCACACACATTGGATGAGTGTCAACTGAACCCAATGATTTGGACGGATCGACCACGTTTATGAGGGGCCTCCTGACGGCAAATTTTCTCAGAGGGGAAAGGAAATTACTCCCCTCTCATTTGGGACACCAGTAATAGCCACAGGCCGAACACTTTTTTTGACCCGCCGCTATCTGAAGTGTTTTACTCGCCGTTAATTACCCATAAGAGAAGATGGCTGTCAAAAGTGTACCTGGGTGCCTCCTAAACCTCACACGTCAGATGATGTCTGGAAGATGTAGCTTAATTTTCAGTTTTCACTCCATCCTTTTATTCTCCTTGGGGGTAAGCCGTCGGCAGCTGTATCAAATGGAGATTTACTCTCCACTTCCAAAATTGAGTACATGCACCCTCTGCTGAGCCGAGCATACACGAGTAAGGACAAGTTGGAAATGACGGCCTTATCTAATGTGGATGGGATCGGAATGGTGGGTTACGTCATGACCACTCATTTCTTCTGTAGGCAGATTGTGGCCGGCAGAGGTGTCTGGCCGTGGCTTACCCACCCCCCATTAAGAACCCCTGCACGCTTGTACATCGAGCATATGGGGTGTCGGGAAGAATGACAGTACAATCATGGCCATTTGTCCTGCAAATTTTAGCACAGGAAGTAGCTTTCTGATCTACACCACTTCCCGTCAGCCACGTAACTCTTAATAGGGCTGTTTTCTCTGTCACATGGAAATCTAGTGAGTGCACCCCTTTTTATCATCCGTTCCTACTGGCAGCCAATCATAGTGCAAGGACCCTTGCAATCTGCAAAATACTGGATATACTGAGGGGTGTCTATAAAATAATTTAAATGTTCCTGTGGGTCAAATAGGAGGAAAATTGTAGAAGTCACTTTAAAAATTTCTAGGGATTGGACTCTACAATGACAAATCACAGGCGCGTTGTCACACTTGCATCGATACGCCCGCAGAAATTGACCTGATATCATTGCTATGGGCCCCTTCTTTTTCCGGATCAGCCAAGGTCTCGGAAGTCATTCAGTCACTGATCATGAAGTTGTTCGCCTTTTGAGGACAATTATTTTTCTCTTTTACTTAAATGCATATATTTGGGGCTAAAAATCATTTTTGCAATTGGGTTTCATTAAAAATTCTGCGATCTTGGCCTTCTACAGCCTCTGTGTTGCACGGTCTATTGCTGGCTGCAGGATGAGGTATCTGAGAGTCCATCAGTGAGCTCTTTCACATTGAATGAATGCACAGTTTATAACTCTTTATCTGTTTTTTTTTCTGAGCTCCTCTCAGCTGATTTATGACCGTAGATCATCAGTTTGAATGTGTAGGGAAACAAAGAGCCTGTAAAAGCCAAATGGAGCAAAATGTTTAATATAGCCTGTGCAGACACGGGGCTTTCCTTTCCCCGTGGGCGTAATACTACTCAGACAACACAGGGTGAGGGTAAAACAGTGTGGAGATACTTTATTGAATCACAAAACAGGCAAGTAACACATAGAACACACCATATGCAAAATAAGTTAATCGTGCGGCACTGCCTCTGTGCTTATAGCTGTCTCCAGAAGGCGCAACCCGATTTGGGTGCTTCGCAAATGGCTATGTCAACTCGGTGTTTTTCTCAACTTCGGGTGCTCCTCAGAAAATTAGTCATGAACACATAGAACAGTACCAGAAAAGTACCCAAAATGGTGCAAAATTAGAGTCTCACCCTTCCGCTGACTTGCCGGGGTAAGAGCAGTTGTGACTTAGGAGCTTCCAGGGCCGACTACCCCACCTGTGGCACGCACACAGAGAGGAGGTAACGACAAGCTTAAGAAGCTGACAGTCCATTGAGGTACAAGGCCAGGTGACCGGAGGGTTACAACCTAGCTTCTCCGAACATCTCCATGGAGCCAGGTGACCGGTGGGTCCAAATCCTGACTACCCCAAACGTATCCAAGTTTCAGTGATGGTCAGGGGAGCAGATCTGTACTCTTCCTGCTTGGGCAGTGGCCCCCTAAGCATGATGTAGAATGTCAGATCTGTGTCCCTCGGGATGGAGCCATGATGTCTTGGCTCCTGTCTTGTAGAGTGTTCCCGGCTGTGGTTTTGTAAAGAGTCTCTGGTTCTTTGGCTCTCTTGGATGTTTGGAGGTGTGCATATGGAGGTATCTGCTACAGAGATGCATATATCCCATTTTTATAGTTGACAACTGTCCTTCAAGCCAGCTGGCATCCAGAGGTATAGGGGTAGAACGGAGACCAGATCAACTCACATTGTTTGTTTATAGTTTATTCTTCAGTGTTTGCAAGTCAACAAACTGTATGGCCTGATATAATGTATAATCAACATATATATAACAGTCAATGACTCCTGGCTTACTGAAAATAGACGTCTGGTAAATTAAGATAAAATGCGGTGTCGTTACATAACCCAGTTGTAAAAATGGGTTTTAATCCCAACTAAGTGCATTTAAGGTAAAAAAAAACACTAGTCCCCAAAGTTGGACAAACCTTTGTTTGGCATAACCTTCATAATAGCTTGATAACATTTACGTCAAAGAGGCAGTCCTGGTATGTAAACGGAGTCGCATCACCTCCTTTTTTTTTTTTTTTTTTTAACTTTTATCCTTCGGTCTTAGATCCCTTTAACCACTTTTCTGCTGGACCTTTTCTTGGTTACACATTTTATTGAGGTGATAGAGGGGTTACTATAACTGGGATGTGTTGTAGGATCCCCCTCCTCCTCTTCTTCGTCATTCCTTGGTGAAATATTCATGGTTCTCGCTGCTACTTGTGCAAATTTCATTGCGCTTGTGACTACATTTCTTCAGATTAATTTCTGAATGCGGTCGTTGATAAAACATCCTGCGCAGCGGCCGACTGCGAATGCAGCGCCTCTTGTTTTAAATGCAAATTGTGTCGTATCCGGGGGTGGATATATTTATCTATTTATTACTAGCGAGGAATACTTACAAGTCTGTTTAACCCATCTGCTTCCTGCTCACGTCTCTGTATTAGAACAACCAACTCCAAAATCCTGCCTTTTGTCCCTGAGCTGAAACTAGTGATGGCTCTGGCCTCCGGGCTCGACAGGGCGGCATCTCTGGCCCTTGGCGGGGTGGCGCGGCTGGGCCTCTGTGGCGGGGCGGCGCGGCTGGGCCTCTGTGGCGGGGCGGCGCTTCTGGGCCTCGGGTGGCATGTCTGGTGATGGCTGTGGCCTCTGGGCTCGGCGGGGGACCTCGGTGGTATCACAGATTTGGCACGGTGTCTCGGAACCCCGGAGCTCTACTCCTGCACCGTCATCTCTCCATTTCTGGCATCTTCGTTTTTTCTCTGCTGTTTTACGTTCTCTCACGGGGACGTCTCACCAGCAGATGCCGCTTTCTTGGGAACTCAACGCTTCAAATATTTTATTGTACCTGGTATATTTTTAGATTTCTGTAAAATGTATGCAAAATATGAAATACCTTTAAGGAAAACAAGTAAAAGCTGCCTAGATACAATCGCTCGTAATTTTCCTTTCTCAGCATGGGAAACACATTTTGAAGAAGTGAGGAAAAAAAAAACAGTTCTCCTTTCCAAGAAGCTTTTGTAGTGGGGGCTTCAAATTTTTGAATAAAAAATCAACTAAGTTGTTAAACATGTTTTTATAATTTAATGCAATTCCCTGCTGTCTGCTCCAATGGTTCTGAAGCGGGAAGCACAGAGTATTTCAGGAGCGGCTATACCAGTCAGGTGCATAAGTACACTATTTAGGTTGGCAGTGAAGAGTGACAGCAGCTACGACCGCGCTTTGTACATGTTCTGATTCTCTGTGCCTGACCTCCCAGCTGCCGGGTCATGCAGGGTTATTGGTTGGAGAGCAACAGACTGGGGATCATTTCCCTAAAAGCTAATGTGATACCCGTGTACATTCTGCTACTCTAAAATCCAAGAGGTTTTTTTGACCACCTTTTACCCTCTTATAACCTCTTTTTACTTTTCTTAAGCTGCCCATGTATTATTGACCTGTCTACTGGGCGACATGACTTCTCCGGAGCTACCCATAGATTCTGGAATGCTCTACCCTACTGTGACTTCTCCTGAGCTTCCCATGTATTCTCCACCTCTCTATTGGACTATGTGACTGCTCCTGAGCGGCCCATCTATTCACGACCTCTCTATTGGACTACGTGACTTCTCCTGAGCTGCCCATCTATTCTCGACCTCTCTATTGGGCGACGTGACTTTTCTCCTGAGCGGCCCATCTATTCTCGACCTCTCTATTGGGCGACGTGACTTTTCTCCTGAGCGGCCCATCTATTCTCGACCTCTCTATTGGACTACGTGACTTCTCCTGAGCTGCCCATGTATTCACGACCTCTCTATTGGACTACATGACTTCTCCTGAGCTGCTCATGTATTCTCGACCTCTCTATTGGACTACGTGACTTCTCCTGAGCTGCTCATGTATTCTCGACCTCTCTATTGGACTACGTGACCTCCTGAGCTGCCCATATATTCTCGACCTCTCTATTGGGCGATGTGACTTTTCTCCTGAGCTGCCCATGTATTCACGACCTCTCTATTGGACTACATGACTTCTCCTGAGCTGCTCATGTATTCTCGACCTCTCTATTAAGCGACGTGACTTCTCCTGAGCTGCCCATGTATTCTCGACCTCTCTATTGGACTTCGTGACTTCTCCTGAGCTGCTCATGTATTCTCGACCTCTGTTGGAATACGTGACTTCTCCTGAGCTGCCCATCTATTCTCGACCTCTCTATTGGACTACGTGACTTCTCCTGAGCTGCCCATCTATTCTCGACCTCTCTATTGGACTACGTGACTTCTCCTGAGCTGCCCATGTATTCTCGACCTCTCTATTGGACTACGTGACTTCTCCTGAGCTGCCCATGTATTCACGACCTCTCTATTGGACTACGTGACTTTTCTCCTGAGCTGCCCATGTATTCACGACCTCTCTATTGGACTGCATGACTTCTCCTGAGCGGCCCATCTATTCTCGACCTCTCTATTGGACTACGTGACTTCTCCTGAGCTGCTCATGTATTCTCGACCTCTCTATTGGACTACGTGACCTCCTGAGCTGCCCATATATTCTCGACCTCTCTATTGGGCAATGTGACTTTTCTCCTGAGCTGCCCATGTATTCACGACCTCTCTATTGGACTACGTGACTTCTCCTGAGCTGCCCATCTATTCTCGACCTCTCTATTGGGCGATGTGACTTTTCTCCTGAGCTGCTCATGTATTCCCGACCTCTCTATTGGACTACGCGGCTTCTCCTGAGCTGCCCATCTATTCTCGACCTCTCTATTGGGCGACGTGACTTCTCCTGAGCTGCTCATGTATTCTCGACCTCTCTATTGGACCACGTGACTTCTCCTGAGCTGCTCAAGTATTCTCGACCTCTCTATTAAGCGACGTGACTTCTCCTGAGCTGCCCATGTATTCTCGACCTCTCTATTGGACTTCGTGACTTCTCCTGAGCTGCTCATGTATTCTCGACCTCTGTTGGAATACGTGACTTCTCCTGAGCTGCCCATCTATTCTCGACCTCTCTATTGGACCACGTGACTTCTCCTGAGCTGCTCAAGTATTCTCGACCTCTCTATTAAGCGACGTGACTTCTCCTGAGCTACCCATGTATTCTCGACCTCTCTATTGGACTTCGTGACTTCTCCTGAGCTGCTCATGTATTCTCGACCTCTGTTGGAATACGTGACTTCTCCTGAGCTGCCCATCTATTCTCGACCTCTCTATTGGACTACGTGACTTCTCCTGAGCTGCCCATCTATTCTCGACCTCTCTATTGGACTACGTGACTTCTCCTGAGCTGCCCATGTATTCTCGACCTCTCTATTGGACTACGTCACTTCTCCTGAGCTGCTCATGTATTCTCGACCTCTCTATTGGACTTACGTGACTTCTCCTGAGCTGCTCATGTATTCTCGACCTCTCTATTGGACTATGTGACTTCTCCTGAGCTGCCCATCTATTCTCGACCTCTCTATTGGACTATGTGACTTCTCCTGAGCTGCTCATGTATTCTCGACCTCTCTATTGGGCGATGTGACTTTTCTCCTGAGCTGCCCATCTATTCTCGACCTCTCTATTGGGCGATGTGACTTCTCCTGAGCTGCCCATGTATTCACGACCTCTCTATTGGACTACGTGACTTCTCCTGAGCTGCCCATCTATTCTCGACCTCTCTATTGGACTAGGTGACTTCTCCTGAGCTGCTCATGTATTCTCGACCTCTCTATTGGACTACGCGGCTTCTCCTGAGCTGCCCATCTATTCTCGACCTCTCTATTGGACTAGGTGACTTCTCCTGAGCTGCTCATGTATTCTCGACCTCTCTATTGGACTACGTGACTTCTCCTGAGCTGCTCATGTATTCTCGACCTCTCTATTAAGCGACGTGACTTCTCCTGAGCTGCCCATGTATTCTCGACCTCTCTATTGGACTACGTGACTTCTCCTGAGCTGCCCATGTATTCTCGACCTCTCTATTGGACTACGTGACTTCTCCTGGGCTGCTCATGTATTCTCGACCTCTCTATTGGACTACGTGACTTCTGAGCTGCCCATCTATTCTCGACCTCTCTATTGGACTACGTGACTTCTCCTGAGCTGCCCATGTATTCTCGACCTCTCTATTGGACTTCGTGACTTCTCCTGAGCTGCTCATGTATTCTCGACCTCTCTATTGGACTATGTGACGTCTCCTGAGCTGCCCATGTATTCTCGACCTCTCTATTGGACTACGTGACTTCTCCTGGGCTGCTCATGTATTCTCGACCTCTCTATTGGACTACGTGACTTCTCCTGAGCTGCTCATGTAATCTCTACCTCTCTATTGGACTACTTGACTTCTCCTGAGCTGCTCATGTATTTTCGACCTCTCTATTGGACTACGTGACTTCTCCTGAGCTGCCCATGTATTCTCGACCTCTCTATTGGACTACGTGACTTCTCCTGAGCTGCTCATGTATTCTGATCTAGAATTTTCCTTTAACTTTTAAGTTTTATTGCCATTTTTACGCCATTTTCAGAGGTCCTTAATAGGGCTTGCCTGATGGCTGTTTAAATACAGCCTTTAGAGTATGGTTTCCATGCTGGCAGTGGTGTTGTGGCAGGAAGAACTATCAGATAGGAAGTCTTTGTTTACTTTCTTACTCAGAAATATTACTCCTAAACCTTGAGACATGACTTGCTGCAGTTTGTGATCAAGAAGATGGGATTTTACGCTTATAGGACTTCTCTTACGCTGCACATATTTTCTGGATTGCTCTTTCTTATATTTTGCTTCCCAGATTCTTTGGACAATTTCATGATTTGATCCCCATCCTTATATACCGTACTATTTTTTTTTTTTTAATTGACAGACTTCCATAAAATCTTATCTCTTTCCTATTCGTTCTTCGCCTAATTTCTGCAAACCCCACTTCTGCACCTGTCCTCCTGTCCTCAGTTCGCTTCCCCTCCATTATATAATCTTAACTCTGCCCATTGACATAAGGCAGGTCGCTGCCCACCCTGGTACTGCCCAGCTCAGTGCCAGCTCGTTAAAGACTTTAGGAGAGCCAGTAATTAAAGTTTTGTTATAATGACACCTTGTGTGTTGACCCGTGTGATTAGTGGGGGAAGGATAAATGCTGCTTACTGTATCTCTGCCAGGACATCGCTGATCTCTGCCGGGATGAGTTTAAAGGGATTATAGAGGTAAAACATGACGGCCGCTTATATAGTCCTTGTATCTGGAAACCAGCTAGTGTCACATAATATAGTCCTCTCTTTAAAGGTGTCGTTTACTGTCATTCTATATTTTGATATTAAAGGGATACTCTGGTAAGAATATTCCTCCCTTATCTAGAGGTTATCTCGTATCCTGTGGATAGGTAATATATTTGCATGCATTTTGGGGTAAAAATAATTTGTGATTTTTTATTTTTTTTTAATTCCTTTTCATTACAAATTTTGCACCGTTTTGACTTATCCTTGCTTTGCTTCCCTGCACTTTAACAATCTCCCAGAAGGAGCTCACTGATAAATTCTCAGTTAACTCCTTCTGCAGCCAACAAACGGTGCCACATTTTTAATGAATCCAAATTGGAAGAATATTTTTTTAGCTCCAAATACCTGCATTTTAATGTTAAAAAAACCCCAATAATATGCTTTCACCAGTGATCATGAAAATGAGGGACCCATGTTGCCTGTTTGCATGGAGCGGAGCCCACATGCCGTTTCGTGACACCATTGACAAATATAAGTGGAAGCAGAAAAGAATATCTTTTTATGGAAGAAAAGAGAAATGAGGGGGAAAATATAAGGTGCCCAACCCTACCCAGATGCGGGGACATAAAATTTCCTCCAAAAAATGGCGGTCTCCACTGGGCAGGTAGCGCTCTGTATACTAGAGCATCGCTGGTAGACACTTGTAGGACACTGACACCTGGTGGCCAGAAGTGGAACAATCCCCTAAAGTAATAACCTAAATCAGTGGCTGTGTCCCCGTATAGTGGGGTGGGACTGCCGGGCTTACTTTACCAGTGCAATTTCGATCTCATCTGGGTATACATGTGGCAATGAATGACATTTATATGACCTGCTTAGTGAGAATGACGCAGCGTCTGCCTCCTCTTTAGAGTAGGATCATATACCTTCCATCTTGTAAAATGCGGACTCGCAAAACATCAATGGTGGTCAATCATAGTGGTACTCCTAGCACCACCTTTTTGTCCTTGGGTTATGTCTGTTAATGCAATACCAGGTTTGACCTTGTAGAAAAAAGTGGCGCTCTTTCCGGGCATGGAAGAAAAAAATGGCATTAAGAACTCTTTTTAGTGATCGCTATGAAGGTTAAAACATGATGAGTTGTCATGGACGAGGCCCATGGGTGCTGGGTTTTGTACACAGCCCGGTAGCGTTAAACAAGGGCGAGAAGACGCATGAATTCTTCCCAGCTTGTCTCAATTCATTGCTGCTTACAGGATGGACGGTGCCCAGCAGGCAGCACCATGGACAGCAGTCCAAGCCGGGCCTCCCGTAATGCTGACCGCCATGGGGGTGACAGCTGCACTGAGCGCACGGCGGTGATGAACCGTCAGCGCGGCTCCGTGCGACATGGTGTCCGTTCACACTTACATCTGGGATGTCTGTGCTTAATGGAGAAAAGGCAGGGTCTCACCGCCAGAGACCCTGCCCCGATCCACGTCAGGGATAACCTCTCCGTCTGTGAGAACCAAGGCTGTTATGTTCCTAAGTATCCAAAAAGTCCTGTTTAAGAGTCTCAATTTTACTTTAATTATGACCATTAATATGGTCACGGGGGTGTTCCCATTCACTGGATCTTTGTGCAGATTGTCGTAGGTGGTGGATAATTATTAGTAAAGTCCTTCAACTGTACATTAATAATGTGAAAACCGCTTCTGAATATCTAATTCCTCTGCTGAGATATAACGTTTTGAAATTGTAGGCCCGAAGCCTGAGGCTGCGCTACTGAGAGACTCTGTCAACATTTCCTGCCCTGATTTCTGTTAGGTGATGTGTTGTCGTACAGCCCTTGTGTGGGTCTATGTTGACACGTAGCAGCCACTATTAAAGTCTCGGGATCTAAACAAGACCCAATACTGCACCTGAAGTTGCCTCTCGGTGGTGCAGCCTTAGGCTTCGGGCCTGCAAATTCAATCAAGTATATCTCGGTTTAGGAGAAAGATATTAACAAATGGTTTTCACATTTCAAGTCTTTACTCAGGGGTCTTTTTTTTCAGGATACATGACTAGGGGGACTTGAGGAAAGACGTGACCGGTCCCAGCCTCGCTGTTTATAGAGCCCGCCCTTTCACCATGCTTTCCAGTCAGCCTGCGCTGAAAGGCAATCAGTCGGCTCCCGGCGCCTTCGCCTCTGCGCTCCAGTATCTCATTACAACCCGTATTGATTCTTCGTTCAGTTCCCCATCAACGCTTTTGTTTTCTATTCCGGGTGAAATAATTTAATTTTCTCCCAGTGTGATCCCGACTTTCAATACCGACGGCCTGATCTTCACGCCGCAGATACCCCACCATTAACTATCCCTCCACAAATTAATCCCAGCTTTTCTCCTCTGGTTCCGTTGCTTTGGTTTAATTTATGACGATGACTAAAGATGAAGCTTGAAATTCGCAGTTGTGATGGCAGCTGCAGGGACGATTATCTCGCGGTTGCACCTTTTTAATTAGGTTTAGGTAGATTTTCACACTGGGAAAAAAAAATGGCCGTCACCTCAGATTAGAAGGAGAGCGCAGGCAGATGTTAGATGGCGGCTGACACAGACCCGATCCACACGGTTCAACCATAATGTGACCCCACAGGACGAATATTGTGCACGGCCCGCCAGAGCCATCGAGGCCTGGACTCTAAGTTCTGTCATGGTGTCCCTGGTCTGTACAGTGTTAAGCTGGTGTCACATCCGCGTGATGTCAGGGCACAAGGTGGACACTGCCCAGCACACGGCCTCCACCATCTTGTCTTCTACCCATAGTGCACTCTGGTCCCATCTCTTCCCGGCTGTCCACATGATGGAAGACAGATTCGTCAGACCCACGAGACCTGCCCGTATAGCGGGAACGCCCCAAAAGGCCTGCCCATATAGCAGGAACGCCCCACAAGACCTGCCGTATACCGGGAACACCCCACAAGGCCTGCCGTATACCGGGAACACCCCACTAGAGCCGCCGTATACTGGGAACACCCCACAAGGCCTGCCGTATACCGGGAACACCCCACAAGACCTGCCGTATACCGGGAACACCCCACAAGACCTGCCGTATACCGGGAACACCCCACAAGACCTGCCGTATACCGGGAACACCCCACAAGGCCTGCCGTATACCGGGAACACCCCACTAGAGCCGCCGTATACTGGGAACACCCCACAAGACCTGCCGTATACCGGGAACACCCCACTAGAGCCGCCGTATACTGGGAACACCCCACTAGGCCTGCCGTATACCGGGAACGCCCCACAAGGCCTGCCGTATACCGGGAACGCCCCACAAGGCCTGCCCGTATAGCGGGAACGCCCCACAAGACCTGCCATATACCGGGAACACCCCACTAGAGCCGCCGTATACTGGGAACACCCCACAAGACCTGCCGTATACCGGGAAAGCCCCGAGGCCTGCCCATATAGTAGGGACTCCCCCCAAGGCCTGCCATTTTGGATATGACCCTTACACTTTCCTGCTTCCTTCTTCCAGAACGGATTGATCTCTTGCTGATAATGTCTCCCCCTCCTCACAGGCGCCATTGTCACCGGTCGGTAGCTTTTTATGTTCTGGCTGATGGCCACATATAAATGTTCCTGGAGATTAATACTTCATGTCCCATATTCCCAGTTCTGACCGTGCCTCCCCTGCTGGCTAATAACAGGGGACAATAGTTTCATGAACTTGTACAGCGGGTGCGGAGCAGTTTTTTGTATAGATGAGATTCTGGGACCCCCGTGTCTTTCATCCTCTGGTGGCAGGGCTTATTATGGAGGTTGTGGTTTAGAGTCCTGACTTTCCTTTTTTCTATGACTGTGAGGTTGTAAAGTAAATTTCCTGCTCCCCCCGGATCCTCCGGCTCGTGTCCCTGTCTGTAGTCGCGTCTTACAGGCACTGCGGGGCTTTTATCCTGGTGATGGATCGGGAAACGACAGCAGCGGGCACTTTATGGTCTTATAAATGGTGATCTGAGACTGACGACTATTGGCGGATCAGGACTTTACTACAGAAATGACTGGCAGCAGCCGCTCGTAGTGCAGAGTGTAGACAGGGGGCGCCAGTCCGGGGTAAGAGCCCTTCAGTCCTAGTCACTTAATGGGTCCTTATTGGATCTGATTCAGGGAAAGCGGGAAGAAAACTAGCATGGCCGCCCCCGATGGGTTGTCACCCCTCTTTATTTACAAATACACATGATGTCATATATTTACCATTCAGGGCTCCAGGAAAGCTGGGTGACAACTGCTTTGGGAGCTGTGCTGGCAGCCATACGGCTTGTTACAGAAGTATAGGATAATACAAGGTGACTTCATGTTTCCTAAATGGTAATTAAGCAGCTTCAGACGTGTCCTGCCCCTGCTCATCACTCACTAATAGTGAGACGCATGTCTGGGGCCAGAATTTGGCACATGGAGGGGTTAATTTGTACCTATTTAACCTCCATCAATCCAGGATGTGTGCAATGGGACCCTAAAAGCCAAATTTAATATGGGCCCGCTTGGTATATCATATAATTCTGGTTATATGCAGTCGTCACTATTGGGAGCTCACTGTATATGGATTTATACAGCCACCACTAGAGGGAGCTCATTGAATATGGGTTTATACAGCTACCACATCCATCCACCACTAGGGGGAGCTCCCTACATACATATTTATATAGTCACCACTAGGGGGAGCTCCCTACATACAGATTTATACAGCCACCACAAGGAGGAGCTCACTACGTACAGATTTATACATCCACCACTAGAGGGAGCTCATTGAATATGGGTTTATACAGCCACCACTAGTGGTTTTCACTGCATATGGATTTATACATCCACCACTAGGGGGAGCTCCCTACATACATATTTATATAGTCACCACTAGGGGGGAGCTCCCTACATACAGATTTATACAGCCACCACAAGGAGGAGCTCACTACGTACAGATTTATACATCCACCACTAGGGAGAGCTCACTGTATATGGATTTATACAGCCACCACTAGGGGGAACTCCCTACATACATAAGTTTACTACATATATATTTATACATCCACCACTAGAGGGAGCTCACTGAATACAGGTTTATATCGCCACCACTAGCGGTTTTCACTGCATATGGATTTATACAGCCACCACTAGGGGGAGCTCACTGCATATGGATTTATACAGCCACCACTAGGAGGAGCTCAGTACTTATGGATCTATATGATGTGTGCCCCCTAGTGGTAAGTGCAGGATGTATTGGAGGAAGTATCCCTGGGCCAGTCCACCTCCCTTCTCACAAACTTCTAGGCACCAGCATCTATTGAGCTGCAATCCGCCTCAATATGAGAAAGTCCAGTCATTAGAAGTCTGTCTTTGTGGCAGCCATCTGTGGAACATAAGAGTCAGACATGGCATCCGGACTGCCTGGGGTCACCCACCCGGCCGCCATCTCTCCCGGGCGGCTCTGAGGACCGCCCTTCCTTCAGCTTCTCTGCCAGACGAAGATGAAATTGAAATGTCTTCCAATTAAAGTCTTCAAAGTGTTTTTAATGAAGTGCTCGCTGTCATGGAAGGATGTGCAAGGGCTGGGAAATTGCCAGGAACTAAGGGTTTTTTTTTTTTTTGTGAAGCCGCCTGCGTAATTGAGACTGAATCCGATACATTAAGTGCCCACGTAGTGGTGCCCGGCTCCTGGCAGCTGGTGGCGTCTCTTCCTGCCAGCTGCGGAGTGGCTGTCACTGATCGCCTGGCGCTACAGTTGGAGGAGCCTTTATTGGGGGCATCATTCACAGGTCTCTCTTCTATCCATCTGTTATATCTGATCCTTGGAAAGCTGGGTGAGAACTCGTGTTGTCGTCGTCACCAGCTTTATGGCAAATTTAGATCTCCTATCCCTAATCATATTTACTTCTCAGGTGCCTGGGAAAGATGAGTAATAAGTCTGCTGTGTTTCTTTGCTCAAATCTGGCTGCAGAATGAGTTACCTGAGAATCCGTCAGTGAGCTCTTCAGATAACGCTGGTATCTCTTTTCATTGGTCCATTTTATTGGGCTTCTCTAAGCTGATTTATGATCTGCTCACATTTTGATGCGATCTCTGGTCATCAATCTACTAATTGGAGCTCAATGATAGACCGATAAGACTTAAAAACTCTCCGGTCAGAACGAACTCACTGACTAGTCTCTTTTAGCTCATTCTGCAGCCGGCAATGTGCAGGGAAACTAAAACCATGTAAAAGCTGAAGAGCACTAATTTTTTTTATGAAACTTTATTAAAAACAATATTTTTAGACCAAAATACATGCATTTAAGTAAAAAATAAAATTATATATATATATATATATATATATATATATATATATATATTTATATTATATTATATTATATTATATTTTATTTTTATTAATATTAATTGACCTGGTATTTGTTCATACTTTTTTTTTTTTTTAAAGGGGTTGTCCAGGATTATGATACTTATAACCTATAATTCAAATACGTCCTCAATATAATAAAGATGGACAACCCCTTTAATGAACCCTGCAATGTGACTAAAGGTATAGAAGCCAAATAAGAGTAGTCTTTAAAAGAAGGCACCCACCTAAAGACAGATGTGTTGGGGGTTCTGGTCTCTCGCGTACCAGCTTTTTTTTCTATAGAAATAGAACATGGCAGAAGATTCTATGACTTTAAGAGGACCGGTCATTCGTCATCTATTTTCTTTTCTTTTTTTCTTTTTTTTCTCCACCAGCTGTAAATGCCGCTGTTCTCCTGAATCCGGCGTTGTTTTTCTTTTGTCCCTGCGCCTCTCCGTTCCTGAGATATGGCCCTTTCTTCTACTATTGTTATCCAACTGGGTGTGGTACTTATGAAGACCCACCCATGAAGAGCTGAGGATCACACCCTTTTGCTTAAAAAAAAAAAATCACTTTACATACAGCGAAGAAGGGGCCGTATCTCGGGAACGGAAAGGCGCAGGAGAAAAAGAAAAATATCTCCGGATTCAGGAGAACGGCAGCATTTACACCAGGTAAAAAAAAACACATATTTATGGCAAGTGAGAGCTCCCCTTTAAGAGGTAAATGCTCCATCATGAAGTCGTAGAAGTGGCCATTATCACACATATAATGACTATGTCCTCTCTTTCACATCCAGGACCCCAGAAGTAAGCACAAGTTTAAAATCCACACGTATTCCAGCCCGACGTTCTGTGACCACTGTGGCTCGTTGCTGTACGGCCTCATCCACCAAGGGATGAAGTGTGAAAGTAAGACGACGTGTGGCTGTCAGTGTGACGTCTGTCTCCATGTACAGCTCTGACCCCGGAGCTTCCTCCTCTGTCCTCCATTCCCGTCAGTCTGTCCTCTCTGTGATTATCTGTCTGTTTGTGTGACGGGATAAAAAAATCTGCACTCGTTTAAAGACTGTGACCCTCCACACTACCATTTTAGGAAGAAAAAAGGCGTTTTGTGGTATAAATTCACCTATTTTGTGACTTCATAATAAAAAAAAAAAAAAAAGCCCAATGGCGAAATGCGGCTGTATATGTTGGTGCACAGAGCCCTCTGCTGGTCAGCGCTGGAATGAAATGAACTGGATTTTATGGCTCTGACTAATCCGCTCTCCTGCATTTCTATTAATAATAATAATAATAATCATTTTATTTATATAGCGCCAACATATTCCGCAGCGCTTTACAATTATAATTGTATTAAATCTCTATATTTTACATGAAATAATTCTGGAGCTTTTTTCTTTTTTGTTATCAAGCCTGCTGGAAATTTATGACTTGATTATAAAAAGTTATCCAATTGTTAATTTCTAAGGATTTTTTTTTTTTTTTTTTTTTTTTTAGTAAGGCATATGTAATAGGTTCCCCTAGGAGCACCAGGAGGGTATATTTTTTGTGAGGTGGAGGAAATGTTGCTTCACTGCATAGCTGGGATAATACTATTCTCTTGTTAAAGATGTGCAGAGATTGATCCCCAGTTGTCAAAAGAATTCCTACAATTCCATGAGGAACGGCATGCAAAGTCGTAAGAAGAGTTTCTCCAGAGGTTATATTCTAGGAAATACAGGCACACTGCTCAAAAAAATAAAATGGAACACTGAAATACCACAACCTAGATAGAAATACCGCAACCTAGATATCACTGAATGAAATATTCTAGTTGCAAATCTTTATTCACTACATAATGGAATGCGTTCAGAACAATAAAACATAAAAATTATTAATGTAAATCACAACTAATATCCCACGGAGGTCTGGATGTGGAATGATGCTCAAAACCAAAGTGGAAAATCAAATTATAGGCTGGTCCAACTTCAGTGGAAATTACAAGGAAATGATGCTCAGTAGTGTGTGTGGCCTCCACGTGCCTGTATGACCTCCCTATAACGCCTGGGCATGCTCCTGATGAGGCGGCGGATGGTCTCCTGCGGGATCTCCTCCCAGACCTGGACTAAAGCATCCGCCAACTCCTGTGCAGTCTGTGGTGCAACGTGACGTTGGTGGATGGAGAGAGACATGTTGTCCCAGATGTGCTCAATCGGATTCAGGTCTGGGGAACGGGCGGGCCAGTCCATAGCTTCAATGCCTTCATCTTGCAGGAACTGCTGACACACTCCAGCCACATGAGGTCTGGCATTGTCCTGCATTAGGAGGAATCCAGGGCCAACCGCACCAGCATATGGTCTCACAAGGGGTCTGAGGATCTCATCTCGGTACCTAATGGCAGTCAGGCTACCTCTGGTGAGCACATGGAGGGCTGTGCGGCCCTCCAAAGAAAGGCCACCCCACACCATTACTGACCCACTGCCAAACCGGTCATGCTGAAGGATGTTGCAGGCAGCAGATCGCTCTCCATGGCGTCTCCAGACTCTGTCACGTCTGTCACATGTGCTCAGTATGAACCTGCTTTCATCTGTGAAGAGCACAGGGCGCCAGTGGTGAATTTGCCAATCTGGTGTTCTGTGGCAAATGCCAAGTGTCCTGCATGGTATTGGCATGTGAGCACTTGTGGACATCGGGCACTCAGACCATCCTCATGGAGTTGGTTTCTGACAGTTTGAGCAGACACATGGATGTTACTGGCCTGCTGGAGGACATTTTGCAGGGCTCTGGCACTGCTCCTCGCACAAAGGAGGACATAGTGGTCCTGCTACTGGGTTATTGCCCTCCTACGGCCCCCTCCACGTCTCCTGGTATCTGCTCTATGCTCTGCACACTGTGCTGACTGACACAGCTAACCTTGCCACAACTTGCATTGATGTGCCATCCTGGATGAGCTGCACTACCTGAGCAACTCCTGTGAGTTGTAGACACTGACTCATGCCACTGTATCTCTAGGGGTGAGAGCAATTAGAAAATGCAAAAGTGACCAAAACAGCCAAAAAGAATGAGAACAGAGAAATGGTCTGTGGTCAGCCCCTTACAGAACTACTCCTTTATAGGGGTTGTCTTGCTCATTGTGTTTATTTCTACCTGTTGTCTGTTCCATTTGCACAACAGCAGGAGACATTGATCCACAATCGGCGTTGCTTCATAACTGCACAGGTTCATTTCACAGAAGTGTGATTGACTTGTTACATCGTGATGTTTAGGTGTTCCCTTTGTTTTTTTGAGCAGTGTATATACTAAAACAGACGTCTCGTAAAGTCAGCGGATTTTAATATGGAGGTCCAGTTCTGCTCTGGACTGATGGAAGCGGGAGCAGCTGTTCATGGTGGACCCTTTAAAATGATAGGGTGGTCCTAAATGTCCTTTTTTTGTTTGTTTTTCTATACAGACTATAATCCGTGTATTTCTGTTTGCAGCCTGTATGATGAATGTTCACAAGCGCTGTGTCATGAACGTTCCCAGCCTTTGTGGAACCGACCACACGGAGCGCCGCGGGAGAATACACATCAAAGCCGAGATCATCCAGGAGGTGCTGACTGTCATGGGTGAGTGGGTAATGGAAGCTTATGGGAACTGCATGGAGGGCGTCCCTTGTACACCTGACCTGTGCATTACGCAGGCTATTGTCCATCACACTGGTCTCCAGCGTCTCCTGTCGGAGCCCACTAGGGCTATCTGTAGCCTCTCCATGGCTGCAGCCTTCACATCCCATTCAATATCGGCTCCCTTGCAGAATGACAGCCCCCCGTAGACCCCTCATCGCTGGGAGCATGCTCAGCCCACAACGTGCAAGCGGTCCCATCCCACTACCCAACCCTACTAGGTCACTACTACGGCTCTCCTCATAGTTCTCTCCAATGACCCATTTTGATGGCACATTATGGATATGGGTCCAGGAAACTCACCTTGTCGCCCCCCATGCAGCATCTTGGCGGTCTCCATGCCGGTCACTGTTCCCCAGGGCCCAACTTCTGGCACCAGTTTCTCCAGCTCCAGCCTAGCCTACAGGCTGACGTCCTGTCCGATACTGATGGTCCCAGTACAGACTGATGTTGGGACCTGCCGAGGGTTTCTGACCCAAATTCAATAGTCCCATCTATTGTCCGGTCCTGATATCTCGGAACGTTGGATATATGAAACCCATCTCTGGTCTTGGCATTATACGTGGATTATCTGCACTCGTTCTCTTGTACTCTCTTTTATCAGCCACTTCAATTGCTATTACCTGTGCAAATGTGGTGTTATTGTGCAGGCAAGACCCCCAAACTTTGCAATGCCTAGTGGTCACTCATGCGCTCCAGCTCCCATTGAAGTTCACACACGTACAGTCCAATCCTACATGTATCACCTATCTTGTGGATTGGTAATTATTAACAGGATTATCCCTTTATGGAGGGAGCATAACTTTTTAACATTTCACCCCCAAACTTGGCAAAACAAACTTCTTCCCCACTTCGCGGCAGCAAATGATGCCATCAGTCATCTCCGCGGTCAGTTGCTTTTACGTTGGCGTTTGTCGCTCGCGCTTTATTCCCTTAGTGTAATGATTAATGATCGGATACAAGCTGCATTCGATGTTGGCAGCACTACCTGCATTTCACCACTAGATGGTGCCATATTACTGTCCATAGCTCGCTCTTTGCTGGCAGTGTGCGTATGCTGCGGGATTTCGCTGTCATCATAGCTGCGCACACCTTCGTGCCAATGCAGACGGCGGTCTGGGTGTTAGTGTTTGCTGCGTGCTGCACTTCTGCAATCATCTCGCTATTGGTGAAAAAATGCATTATGGTAACATTTCAGACTGGATACTATAGTGATCTAGAACCTTGCCTGACTTTACCTGCAGCCCTATGTAAACCTATGTAATAGGTACCTCCTTGTGCTTTTCTTACCAAGTAATGATATCTAACCATTAGCTTCAAGAATATTGCAAAACTACAACTCCCAGCATGCCCTGCATCTGTCAGACAAAACAGGGAGATCTCGTTTTGCAATATATCCTGCATCCAATCACTTACAGCAGAAGAACACAGTCCGATGCATAGACCTGGGTGACGTCGGCAGGCTCTGTGCACATTTATATTCTTTTTTTTTTTTTTTTACTTTTAATTTGTGCAATGCAAATATCTACTAGTAACAATAATGGAACTACAAGGCTCAGCAAATTCTTGCTAGACCATTGACCTGGCATGCTGGAATTTCTTTTTTGCACTCAGATTTTGTGCCCGTTTTTGTAGCAGATCTTGGCCAATAGACAGGTAGTCGGAGCAGAGGACCCCCACTAAAGCCCCCAGTATAAGACACCTTCATTTATCTGCTTCCACCATTGTGACAACACTTCTTCCCTACATTCTCATTTTTCTTCTATCCCCCCTTTTTTTTTTTTTAGTGGGAGAAGGTAAAAATCTGGTTCCTATGGACCCTAATGGACTCTCTGATCCGTACGTGAAATTGAAGCTTGTCCCTGACCCCAAGGGAGAAAGCAAGCAGAAGACCAAAACCATCAAATGTTCCCTCAACCCTACGTTCAACGAGGTCTTTAAATTGTGAGTGTTTCCCTAATGATTGCTGCCGGCCCGGACTACGGGCTCGTCCTCCGTCTCACTGATCCAGTGTCTTCTCTTCTCTCTGACAGTAATCTGAAGGAGTCGGACAAGGATCGCAGGTTATCGGTGGAGATCTGGGACTGGGACCTCACCAGCAGAAACGACTTCATGGGTTCGCTGTCATTTGGCATCTCGGAGCTCCAGAAGGCCAGTGTGGACGGCTGGTAAGATCACATTGATGAGTGGTTAGATGTCATAAAGTGGATCCATTCATGTATGGGTATGATGGGGGGCCGTGGAGGTAAAATAATGCTCATGTGTTTCGTGTAGGTGATGGACAGGCGTCATCATGGGCGCTCTGACCGGTCTTCTCAGCCACACTCACAGCAGGCTGCGATGCTCTGCGTGTCCTGACACCTTTCTACCATAGCTGCGATGCTCTGCGTGTCCTGACACCTTTCTATCATAGCTGTGATGCTCTGTGTGTCCGGACACCTTTCTATCATAGCTGTGATGCTCTGTGTGTCCTGACACCTTTCTACCATAGCTGCGATGCTCTGTTTGTCCTGACAACTTTCTATCATACCTGTGATGCTCTGTGTGTCCTGACTCCTTTCTGTCACACCTGCGATGCTCTGCGTGTCCCGACACCTTTCTATCATAGCTGCGATGCTCTGTGTCCTGACACCTTTCTATCATAGCTGTGATGTTCTGTGTCCTGAGACCTTTCTGTCACACCTGCGATGCTCTGCATGTCCTGACACCTTTCTATCATAGCTGCGATGCTGTGTCTTGACTGTTATGGACCTGGTGGTTAGGAGCACCCGGAATGACCTGATGGCTAAACTAGAAATCGGGGACAAGCTCTGGGAAAGTGGGAACTCTACTGACCGCAAACCCTAATCCTATCAAACACACACTAGAAATAGCCGTGGAGCGTTCCTAACTCTCCCTAGATGCCTCTTCACAGCCTAAGAGCTAACTACCCCTAAAAATAGAAATAAAAGCCTTACCTTGCCTCAGAGAAATTCCCCAAAGGAAAAGGCAGCCCCCCACAAATATTGACGGTGAGTTAAGAGGAAAATCACAAACACAGGAATGAAACAGGTTTTAGCAAAGGAGGCCCAATATACACTAAATAGTCAGAGGATAGGAAAGGGAGCTATGCGGTCAGTACAAAAAACTACAAAAACCACGCAGAGTGTGCAAAAAGACCTCCACACCGACTCACGGTGTGGAGATGCAACTCTGCACCCCCAGAGCTTCCAGCTAGCAAGGAAATATCATGATAGCAAGCTGGACTAGAACATAACATGTACAGAGAAATATTTTCAAAAAGCAATAATCAACAAATGAACTAGCATGGACTTAGCTTCTGCTGGAGCAGACAGGTCACCAGAGAAATCCAAGAGAGATCTGAACCAGTACTGAGACATTGACAGCTGGCATGAAGTAACGATCTGAGTGGAGTTAAATAGGGAAGCCAGGAGAGCAATAAACGAGGGCAGCTGGGAAAGCCAACCTCAAGGACCAACAGTTCCACTCATAGCCACCAGAGGGAGTCCAAGGACAGAACTCACCAAAGTACCATTCATGACCACAGGAGGGAGCCCGAGAACGGAATTCACAACACCTGACACCTTTCTATCATAGCTGCGATGCTCTGCGTGTCCTGACACCTTTCTATCATAGCTGCGATCCTCTGCATGTCCTGACACCTTTCTATCATAGCTGCGATGCTCTGCGTGTCCTGACACCTTTCTATCATAGCTGCGATGCTCTGTGTCCTGACACCTTTCTACCATAGCTGCGATGCTCTGCATGTCCTGACACCTTTCTATCATAGCTGTGATACTGTGTCCTGACACCATTCTATCATAGCTGTGATGCTCTGTGTCCTGACACCTTTCTGTCACACCTGCGATGCTCTGCGTGTCCTGACACCTTTCTATAATAGCTGCGATGCTCTGCGTGTCCTGACACCTTTCTATCATAGCTGCTATGCTCTGCGTCTCCTGACACCTTTCTATCTTCGCAGCTCTGATGCTCTGCGTGTCCTGACACCTTTCTATCATAGCTGTAATGCTGTGTCCTGACACCTTTCTATCATAGCTGTGATGCTCTACGTACCCTGACAACTGTCTACCATAGCTGCGATGCTCTGTCCTGACAACTTTCTATCATAGCTGTGATGCTCTGTGTCCTGACACCTTTCTATCATAGCTGCGTTGCTCTGCGTGTCCTGTCACCTTTCTATCATGGCTGCGATGCTCTGCGTACCCTGACACCTTTCGATCATAGGGTACGCAGAGCATCGCAGCTGATAGAAAGGTGTTAGGGTACGCAGAGCATCGCAGCTAACACCTTTCTATCATAGCTGCGATGCTCTGTGTCCTGACACCTCTCTACCATAGCTGCGATGCTCTGCGTGTCCTGACACCTTTCTATCATAGCTGTGATGCTCTGCGTGTCCTGACTCCTTTCTAGCTGTGATGCTCTGCGTGTCCTGACATCTTTCTATCATAGCTGTGATGCTCTGCGTACCCTGACAACTTTCTATCATAGCTGCGATGCTCTGCGTGTCCTGACACCTTTCTATCATAGCTGTGATGCTGTGTCCTGACATCTTTCTATCATAGCTGTGATGCTCTGCGTACCCTGACTCCTTTCTATCATAGCTGTGATGCTCTGCGTGTCCTGACTCCTTTCTAGCTGTGATGCTCTGCGTGTCCTGACACCTTTCTATCATAGCTGTGATGCTCTGCGTACCCTGACAACTTTCTATCACAGCTGTGATGCTCTGTGTCCTGAGACCTTTCTGTCACTCCTGCGATGCTCTGCGTGTCCTGACACCTTTCTATCATAGCTGCGATGCTCTGCGTACCCTGACACCTTTCGATCATACAATGCCTACAAGTAGTATTCCACCCCCTGCAGATTTAGCAGGTTTAATAAGATGCAAATAAGTTAGAGCCTTCAAACTTCAAACAAGAGCAGGATTTATTAACAGATGCATAAATCTTACAAACCAAAAAGTTTTGTTGCTCAGTTAAATTTTTATAAATTTTAAACATAAAAGTGTGGGTCAATTATTATTCAACCCCTAGGTTTAATATTTTGTGGAATAACCTTTGTTTGCAATTACAGCTAATAATCGTCTTTTATAAGACCTGATCAGGCCGGCACAGGTCTCTGGAGTTATCTTGGCCCACTCCTCCATGCAGATCTTCTCCAAGTTATCTAGGTTCTTTGGGTGTCTCATGTGGACTTTAATCTTGAGCTCCTTCCACAAGTTTTCAATTGGGTTAAGGTCAGGAGACTGACTAGGCCACTGCAACACCTTGATTTTTTGCCTCTTGAACCAGGCCTTGGTTATCTTGGCTGTGTGCTTTGGGTCGTTGTCTTGTTGGAAGATGAAATGACAACCCATCTTAAGATCCTTGATGGAGGAGCGGAGGTTCTTGGCCAAAATCTCCAGGTAGGCCGTGCTATCCATCTTCCCATGGATGCGGACCAGATGGCCAGGCCCCTTGGCTGAGAAACAGCCCCACAGCATGATGCTGCCACCACCATGCTTGACTGTAGGGATGGTATTCTTGGGGTCGTATGCAGTGCCATCCAGTCTCCAAACGTCACGTGTGTGGTTGGCACCAAAGATCTCGATCTTGGTCTCATCAGACCAGAGAACCTTGAACCAGTCAGTCTCAGAGTCCTCCAAGTGATCATGAGCAGACTGTAGACGAGCCTTGACATGACGCTTTGAAAGTAAAGGTACCTTACGGGCTCGTCTGGAACGGAGACCATTGCGGTGGAGTACGTTACTTATGGTATTGACTGAAACCAATGTCCCCACTGCCATGAGATCTTCCCGGAGCTCCTTCCTTGTTGTTCTTGGGTTAGCCTTGACTCTTCGGACAAGCCTGGCCTCGGCACAGGAGGAAACTTTCAAAGGCTGTCCAGGCCGTGGAAGGCTAACAGTAGTTCCATAAGCCTTCCACTTCCGGATGATGCTCCCAACAGTAGAGACAGGTAGGCCCAACTCCTTGGAAAGGGTTTTGTACCCCTTGCCAGCCTTGTGACCCTCCACGATCTTGTCTCTGATGGCCTTGGAATGCTCCTTTGTCTTTCCCATGTTGACCATGTATGAGTGCTGTTCACAAGTTTGGGGAGGGTCTTAAATAGTCAGAAAAGGCTGGAAAAAGAGATAATTAATCCAAACATGTGAAGCTCATTGTTCTTTGTGCCTGAACTACTTCTTAATACTTTAGGGGAACCAAACAGAATTCTGGTGGGTTGAGGGGTTGAATAATAAATGACCCTCTGAAAAAACTTTTCACAATTAAAAAAAAAACAAAACAAAGAAATAACATTCTTTTTTGCTGCAGTGCATTTCACACTTCCAGGCTGATCTACAGTCCAAATGTCACAATGCCAAGTTAATTCCAAATGTGTAAACCTGCTAAATCTGCAGGGGGTTGAATACTACTTGTAGGCACTGTAGCTGCGATGCTCTGCGTACCCTAGCACCTTTCTATCATAGCTGGGATGCTCTGCGTACCCTGACACCTTTCTATCATAGCTGCGATGCTCTGCGTACCCTGACACCTTTCTATCATAGCTGTGATGCTCTGCGTACCCTGACACCTTTCTATCATAGCTGTGATGCTCTGCGTACCCTGACACCTTTCTATCATAGCTGTGATGCTCTGCGTACCCTGACACCTTTCTATCATAGCTGTGATGCTCTGCGTACCCTGACACCTTTCTATCATAGCTGTGATGCTCTGCGTACCCTGACACCTTTCTATCATAGCTGTGATGCTCTGCGTGTCCTGACACCTTTCTATCATACATGATGCTCTGCACGTCCTGCACCAGCTGTATACCAGGGACAGCCCACAAGATTCTATTAAACTTTCCAATTTTTCTGACTTTCAACACTTTAACTTAAAGAACTGACTGATTTTTGCTGGTAATATCTCAGCTGTCAGGCGCCGTTGTCCCCAGATAATATAATTCACTTCACCTGTTTTAAAGGGACTCTGTCAGCAGGTTTTGCTATGTAATCTGAGCGCAGCACGATATAGGGGCTGAGACCCTGATTCCAGCGATGTGTCACTTGCTGGGCTACTTGCTGTCCTGTTGATAGTTTCAGTTTTCTCTGCTGCAGATCTAGCAGTGCTCTGAATGCTGAGCTGTGTATAACCCCACCCACACCACTGCTTGCTTTCTGTCAATGCATGGATAGCAGCCAATCAGTGCTGGGGGGTGTGGTTGGACCAGGAGGCACCAGACACCTAGTCCTGTAGTGATAATCTCCTGCTGATATAACACTGATTTTATTGAAAACGCAACAAATTCAGGTCTCTGCCTCTATATTGTGCTGCTCTTGTCACCGTGTAGGACATGGTTCATGTCCTGCTCTTTCAGGGTTAATACTGCTGGCCTCTCTTTGAATCTGGGAGGGGTATTTATACACACTCCAGACTAGGATTCCCTGTCAGCCATACTTTCGTTTAGTCTGTGTGTCTGACCCCTTGTGTGTGCTTGGTTTGCATTTGCTTGTTTTGCTCTACGTGCTTTACTCTGCTTGTTTTTCTGTTGGCTTTCTGATCTTTGGCCCCCTTTCTGACTATCCCTCCATCTCACCCCTCGGTCACCCCGTTATCTCCTGGTTTTGACCTTGGCACGTTTAACTACTCTCTAGTGCATATAGTCTCCTCTGCACCCTGGCGTCTGGTGCCACCCTCGACCACCTCCTTCCCTGTCACGTGGTTCAGGTCCTGTTGGCTACCCGGTGAGTTCTCCGCCGCTCTGCTCTCAGCTCCCTTGCTGTGGCTTGCAGCTCTCCCCGCAGCAGTAGTACCCGGGAGTCGTGACATTACAGCTGACTGGGAATCCTAGTCTGGAGTGTGTATAAGTACCCCTCCCAGATCCAAAGAGAGGCCAGCAATATTAACCCTGAGAGAGCAGGACATGAACCATGTCCTATACCATGACAGTAAATGTCACAACTCCCGGGTATTACTGCTGCGGGGAGAGCTGCGAGTCGCAGCAAGGAAGCTGAGAGCAGAGTGGTGGCGAACTCACCGGGTAGCAAACAAGACCTGAACCACGTGACAGGGGAGGAGGTGGTCGAGGGCGGCGTTGACGCCAGGGTGCAGAGGAGACGATATACACTGGAGAGTAGTTAAACGTGCCAAGGTCAAAACCAGGAGATAACGAGGTGACCGAGGGGTGAGGCGGAGGGATAGTTAGAAAGGGAGCCAAAGGTCAGAAAGCCAACAGAAAAACAAGCAGAGTAACGCACGGAGAGCAAAACAAGCAAATGCAAACCGAGCACACACTCAAGGGGTCAGACACACGGACTAAACGAAAGTATTGCTGACAGGGAATCCTAGTCTGGAGTGTGGATAAATACCCCTCCCAGGTCCAAAGAGAGGCCAGCAACATTAACCCTGAGAGAGCAGGACATGAACCATGGCCTATACCATGAGGGCTCTCAAATAATGTAGCGAAACCTGCTGACAAATTCCATTTAATATCATGGCTGATCTCTTTATTCTCTGGTGTTTCCATTCACTAACTGCAAGCGGAGATGCTGAGAATGGGGATCATGTGAGACAACATGGGATTTCCAACAAGTTTAACAAAACTTTAATCCTGTAAGAATGGAAAGAGGTTGAGATCAGATCCTGCGGGTTATGCGCTTTCTTCTGTCCTCCATTAACCTTCCCTGACTCCGTCCTCCATATTCTCATTTCCCCTCCGGTGCTGCGATGCGTGACGCCACTAATCTCTCATCTCCAGGAAATCATTTTTACTCGACTGTCCCTTCTGACTTACGCGGTAGGACGAATTCAGCCTGTTCTCTGCCGGTATAACTGCGGGGAGGCAATGGCGGCAGCACCTGACTGCACCGAGCATTCTCATTACTATGGTCTAATGGCGGCAGGGCGACTGTGTTCCCTGCACACGTATAACGGACTGGCGGTGAGAGCTGACGCACAGATGGCTCCATACCGAGCACCATATCTGCTGCTAAGCTCCGCAAAGACTTAGGATAGAATTCTGACCACCTGGAGCCACCACTAGAGGGAGCTCACAATCTGAATAATACGTATGTTAAATGCTTCCTCTAGTGGCGGCTCCAGGTACAGCGCTAGGCATTATGATTTTTTTTTTATAAAAGTGAAAAATAATTTTTCATGTCCCTCTAGGTTCAAGTTGCTCAGCCAAGAAGAGGGCGAGTATTTTAATGTGCCTGTGCCACCTGAAGGAGAGGAAGGAAATGAAGAGCTCCGGCAAAAGTTTGAGGTACGTGAAATAAGAACCCTCCTAAATGCTAGAAACTCTATTAGCGAGATAACCCTGTAGTAGATCAGTTTCAACCACTTTTTATTTAAAGGGGTATTCCTATCTCATGAAATGATGGCATGTCTCTTGTATCTGCTTCATTTATTTATGATCAGTGGGGGTCCGGCCTCCGGGAGCCCCACTGATCGTGACTATGCAGACGGTAATGCAGCCCTGTGTCGTCTTCTGCTTATTTCCTGAATGGCGGCACTGACGGACTCCTGACTGTGCAGGAAATTAAAGCTGCCCCCAATCTTATGAATGATACTTCGCTATAATTCTTTGGGGGACATTTTGCGCAAGAGGATAGCCTCCATTGCTGTCTTTCTCTGCCCAGTGATCGCCTTAGAGGGCGGTGGGGTGAGGTCCGTGAAGAGGTCGGTAGCCGGCTATTTACTCAGTGATTCTAGAAAATGTGCTGGATGCGGAAAGGAGAGACTTGCTGAAATATGTGGGTGCAGTCTCAGATTTCATCACTAGGTGGCAGCAGAGTACTATTGTAAACTGGTTACTGCAGCTATAGTACCAAGTACTTAAAGGGGTTGTTCACTGTATGGATGGCCCCTTATCTGTTGCCTTTCTTGTAAAATAAAAAATATAAACAAGACTCCGCTCTAGCGCCAGTGTCATTCCAGCTATGTCGGTGCCACCACATGAGCCCAGCAGCCCTAAAGCTACCGCTGATTGGCTGCAGCGCTCACGCTGCATAGCAACGTCGTGCAAACCCCAAAATGCTGTATGACATTGAGAAGTCGCAAAAGCTTTGGTATCAGGAGAGAGCGAGAAGAGGAATGTCTAAACGAAAGTTATAGACTCCCCTGACGAAGCCTGACAAGGTGAAACATGTTGGGGGAAGTGATTTTTATTTATTTATTTTTTAAGAGGGGAATAAAAGGGGTTGTCCTCCTTTTAAAAAGAATAATAAATTCCTCTTCTATTTCATATTATATATCCTTTAAAACATTTAGACTTTCGTGTGGTCATCAATGAGCTGAGAGGAGCTAAAAAGTGACAAACTTTTAGCTGTTTAGATGTAGAGTTCACTGATGGATTCTCTGATAACTCGTTCTGCATTTTTCTGTTTTCTCTTCCGAATACCGTGCGTCGTTTTGTCTCCTGTCGCCGTTACCCAGAGTTGATCTGGCTCCATGTCTGACTGCAGAGCGCAGATATCCCTCATGATCAGTGGGAGCCTGCAGAATTGTGATTGCAGCTCTGGATGTGAATAGAGCGGTTTCCCGGTACGTTGGCGAGATTACCGCCTCTATTACCATAAGAGCATCTCGTTCTGTGGCTGGGAAGTTCGGTGTATGAAGAGATGAGTGATGATAACCCGGTGGATTTACATATATATAACCATGTGTCGCCTTATCGGTTGTCCCCGCTCGCAGCCGGCAGGACGGAGCCTGATAGACATTAATATTTGATTACTCCTCGTCTCCTAAAAAAAAAAAAAAAAAAAAAAAAAAAAAAGGCCTCGGCAGCTTCATCTCCTGGAGGTCACCGGCCAGTAGCCATAGTGCAGCTGGAGGTGGCCTGTCAATCTCGTCTCCTTGATGAGTTCATTTTCCATTGATTTATCCGTTTTGCTGCCGGGGCCGGCTCATCAGTCACGCAGAGTCTCCCAGCTGTGTCCATAACGCACTGTCAGTCACTCATCCATCCTAGCCAGGGGCGTCAGAATCTCCTCTCTGTGTCCATGATCCAAACTTCACGGTTCACACCGGCTGAGAATGTTGTGGATTTTACCATCACGCTTGTGCAAGTAAAATCCGCAGGGTGGGTCGCTGTTGCAGAGAGGAGATGAGAATGTTGCAAATGTCTTATGTTATTGTCACATATTTTTTTTTGCCCACTGACTACAATGGAATATTAAAGATCTGCAGAAAGATCCACAACTTACAGACTCCCAGTAGAATCAATAGCGTACAAAATGAACCGCGTTAGGAAACAAACCGATAAGATAATGCTTAAAAGGTATTTTTCTGTTTGAATGAATGTGAAAAGTTATTTAGTGAGGGAGGAGGGTCGAGACTAAGCATTTTCTTCAAGCCTGTGATAAAAAAAAAAACCCAAAAAACTTATAAAAATAACTTCTGTACCTTTTATTTAGTGACCCATTCACAAAACAAGGAAAAAAACTTTTGGCTTTGGGTATCCGTCTTCCTACAAACTCAATTTTCCTTTTTACAGCTCCGCAGGGGCTGGGCTTCTTGTCTTGTTCTTTTCCCCGCCCCTGAGGAACTTACTTTTTTTTTTTCCTGCTGCTGAATGGCCAAAGAGACTTCATGAATAGTGATAATGTGATAAATGTCATCATCCTTCTTCAGGTTTGATTTTATCCTCTCTCCCGGTCACTTTGTAATCTTGAGCAAGTTACAGTTATGGCGTGAGACTAGATTTATTTTCAGGGAGTTATCTAATGATCCTTGGGATCTACGGGAGATCGGCCACTCTGCTCCAAATTTCGTTTTTTTACTTGTGAGTGGAGGAGATTTCCAGTTGTTTGACTATCATGTGTTTCTCGATCTCTTGGGAAAACTACAGTTCTCGACCTTGATGGAATTTTTTTTCTTTTTTTGCACTGCTAAAATATTGCGGCTGCGTATTCTCAAGACAGGAGGCGTTTGAGGGTAAGACGAGGTTTTTAAAAGCTTCGGCAACAATCACTGAAGTTTTTATACTCTGAAACATCGGACGGTGTTTTAGGAATATTTCACGAGTTTCCGTGGTAACCAGATGCTTTAGAAATTTCTTGCACAAAGTATTTTTCGGTGCCCATTGTGAGAAGCGCGCGTCGCGGGTCCAACAGCTCGTATTTAGTGATCAAAAGGCCAATTTCGTAAATTCCTCACATTCCTTTGCCATTCAGGAAATAAGATGGACGTATCAATGTGTTTTATGTTTTATTTTTTTCACCGTCACAAAATTTGTACCTCAAATATGGAAGTGATCCCCCCCTCCTACCTTCCCCCAAGAAAGACCCGATCACACGTTGTCCTGCGGCGCTACCACAGGGAAAGCAAAATACTACTCAGTAATAGGTTCCTGGTATATACATATCCTGTCCTTCACGGCGAGAGATTTTTTTCTTTCTTTTTTGGCCCCTGATTAATGACGATCCGATCACAGGCTTGTCCTTGTTGTTGAAGCCAGCAGTTCTGCTTAAGTTCAATATGTTCCAGTTCTTCTTTTTTTTTTTTTTTTTTGTGTGCTTTAACTTTTTCAGCATTATCATTCTGCCAGCACTATAGGAGTTGGAACTTGCTTTGCTTCAATTCCCTGCATGCATTGCACCTGCCATTGTCCATTGAAGTGCCTGCCCTGAACTCTGCCTGCCTCTCTGCAGTTTGACAGAAAGGAGAAGAGGGCTGAGGGCCTGCCCGCCCCTTGCTGTGCAGAGGCGAGGATCTGCCCGCCCCTTGCTGTGCAGAGGCGAGGATCTGCCCACCCCTTGCTGTGCAGAGGCGAGGATCTGCCCGCCCCTTGCTGTGCAGAGGCGAGGATCTGCCCGCCCCTTGCTGTGCAGAGGCGAGGATCTGCCCGCCCCTTGCTGTGCAGAGGCGAGGATCTGCCCGCCCCTTGCTGTGCAGAGGCGAGGATCTGCCCGCCCCTTGCTGTGCAGAGGCGAGGATCTGCCTGCCCCTTGCTGTGCAGAGGCGAGGATCTGCCCGCCCCTTGCTGTGCAGAGGAGAGGGTCCGCCCGCCCCTTGCTGTGGAGAGGCGAGGATCTGCCCGCCCCTTGCTGTGGAGAGGCGAGGATCTGCCCGCCCCTTGCTGTGCAGAGGCGAGGATCTGCCCGCCCCTTGCTGTGCAGAGGCGAGGATCTGCCCGCCCCTTGCTGTGCAGAGGCGAGGATCTGCCCGCCCCTTGCTGTGCAGAGGCGAGGATCTGCCCGCCCCTTGCTGTGCAGAGGCGAGGATCTGCCCGCCCCTTGCTGTGCAGAGGCGAGGATCTGCCCGCCCCTTGCTGTGCAGAGGCGAGGATCTGCCCGCCCCTTGCTGTGCAGAGGCGAGGATCTGCCCGCCCCTTGCTGTGCAGAGGCGAGGATCTGCCCGCCCCTTGCTGTGCAGAGGCGAGGATCTGCCTGCCCCTTGCTGTGCAGAGGAGAGGGTCCGCCCGCCCCTTGCTGTGGAGAGGCGAGGGCCCGCCCGCCCCTTGCTGTGGAGAGGCGAGGGCCCGCCCGCCCCTTGCTGTGGAGAGGCGAGGGCCCGCCCGCCCCTTGCTGTGGAGAGGCGAGGGCACGCCCGCCCCTTGCTGTGGAGAGGCGAGGGCACGCCCGCCCCTTGCTGTGGAGAGGCGAGGGCACGCCCGCCCCTTGCTGTGGAGAGGCGAGGGCACGCCCGCCCCTTGCTGTGGAGAGGCGAGGGCACGCCCCTTGCTCTTAAATCCTATCCGTTTGTCTGCCGGTTCTTCCAGATTCGGAGTCAGAGCGCCCCTTTATATTCCCAATGTACAATAACAGAAATTCAGCTCTGCTACATCTTGGTGACCCATTCCAAGGCCTCGTGTGCATTGATGGCTGGAGGTTATGACTCTGACCACCATCTCTTCCTGGTGGCAGCGTGGAAACCCTGGGATCCCTGTCCTGCCATGGCAGCGGGGACATTTGCTGCGGATTTCTTAAGTTGCTGTCAGGAGCGATCACAGATGAATATTTCATTGTTGGGAAAGTGCGGCCGGGGCCTCCGCTCTGCAGCTTGTCAGATCAGGCTCAGCGCTCGGTTTTTCTTCTGTCTCTAATCCCCAGGAACATTATTTCAGCAGCCGCTCCCGGCAGCGCGATGGTGGATGGGCGTTTGAAGTTCCTGCTCTGGTCTTGATAAATGATATATATATTAAAAAAAACCACCAGAACCCTTGTTAAGCAGCTCCAGAGGCGGCCGGTGTTGCAGCTTCTCGCCGGCACATTCTGGGCATCCAAAGCAATTTGTCTTCATACAGCTTTGCAGCGGCTTATTACTTATCGCTCTGCTCGGGTTTTAAAGCTGAATATTTCTTTTGATAAGAAAAAAAATCAAAGAGGACCAGGGATCGTTTCCACCCCAAACTTACATGAAAAGGGGAATTGGGATCTTAGAGAATTTCCTGATATGTAAAAGTTTCTGTATCAAAAGAAGGAAACTGTTATTCGGAGTTGCTCTTGGAATAAGTCTGTAATTCTCTGCCGATTAACATCTATCTTTATCTTAATAGCAATTGGAGCTGTTCGTTTTTGTGGGTTTTTTTACCCTGTTGCTCTTTAAATGAAAAAAATCTAGCTACCTGCAGCCACCACTAGAGGGAGCTCACTGCATGCTGTGCATACACTGAGCTGGTCAATATCACTGTGTGCAGTGAGCTCCCTCTAGTGGAGGCTTTAGGTAGCTTTTTTTATTCTATAAAGGGCATTTGGAGCGCTGCATCGGGGAAGTATCATATAGACATATGAAGAAATAATCTGAACCTATAAATGGCGTTTGTTTGAATTTTGTCGAATTTTTATTGTTTGGAGCTGAATATTGTTTGCATGTTTTCCGGCAGCGCTGGGGCTTTAAGGCTGCAGGTGACCTTGAAATGGGTGCAAACAGCCTTGCCATAACAGATTAGCCGGGGCTGCGACTGCGAGATTGCTCAGGAGCCTGTTATCTGCGGGAGCTGTGAGCGACGCACAAATTGAAGAGCTCAGATTCGGGGCTAATGGAATTTCATGGCAGACTGAACTCTCTGCTTCCGTCTCAATATGGCAGCATCTCCAGAAATTAAAAGAGAAATCAGCAGAAGCGCGCCATGTCCAAAAGCCAGCCCTTGCCAATTACAGCGCCACCGAGGCAATTAGAGAGGCACAGCAGGGGCTCCCGAACTTTGCAACGGGACAGTGATCTGCACACAGAGCTCGAGAAATGTCATATCCCGGCTCTGAGCATGTAGCTAGCCAGCTGTTGCAAAACTACAACTTCCAGCATGCCCTGACTGCTTGGTGCAGCCACTTCTTGCTGTTACTGAATAGCAACATTACCTTAATTCAACAGGAATTTAAAGGGAATCTGTCATCTATGTGTTCTGAGAACAGCATGATTTAGGGGCTGAGACACTGATTCCAGCAATGTATCACTTACTGAACCGTGTTGCTCTTTTAATAAAATTAGTGTTTTATCAGCAGGAGATTATCACTACAGGACTAGGTGTCTCGTGCTTTCTAGTCCAACCACGCCCCCACCACTGATTGGCAGCAAACTGCTAATCAGTCAGGGATGTGGGCGGGGTTATACACAGCTCAACATTTCGAGCTCTGCAGAGAAAACTGTGCTTGTATCAAAATGACAGCAAGCAGCCAAGCGAGTGACACATCGCAGGAATCGGGGTCTCTGCCCCTACATTATGCTGATAAGCTTTAGCTGATAACCTTTATGGTTTAAAGGGAATCTGTTAGATATTTGTGTAACTTGCTTTTACTAATCTTAAAAGATATGGCCATATTTGCAAGGATCTGAACTTCTACCATTTTTTTTGTATCCACAGCTCCATTGTATCTGACTGCAGTGTGATCCTGCAGTCGTACTCACTCCTGTCTGTCTCCTTCAGATTGTGTGACCACGAAAAAAAAGCAAAAGTGAGGGTGTGACTGCAGGATCAGACTACACGTAGTCTGTTACCATGGAGACACACAGATCTGCATAGGAGCCGTGTACTCTGACAGGTGTATGTACGAGTATATGGCTCCCTCTTTGTCTTTTTGATGCATAAGAGCAATAGTAATAAATGGTTTGTGGAGGCGGCCATGCACTGTTATGTCGAATACTGCCGTCACTCGCAGAGGGGAATTCTGAAGTTTTCTGGCCGCCGCTTTAAATCCTGACCAATCAGATTGCAGGTTTAGACTTTTCAAGAGAATTTGAAAAATAGCAAAAAAGAAAAATTGGTAAGTTGCGTATTAATAATTTACAAGTCACGCGCTTGTTCTTTCAGAGAGCCAAAATTGGTCCCAGCAACAAAGCGGCAGAAGAGAAAGTGTTAAATCCAGTGGCCAAAATTGACAGCAATGGAAACCGAGACCGAGTAAAAGCTTCAGATTTCAACTTTCTGAAGGTTCTGGGGAAAGGAAGCTTTGGGAAAGTAAGTAAGATGTGACTGACTAGGATCATTGTCTCGCAAGATGTGCGAAGATAAAGATGCCGGCCCTGGTCAGGATCTGCTCACTTTCTCCCCTGCATGCGCTGATTCTTTCTCACCTCTGTGTGTTTGTACTCATTCTCTCCATCCCTGTGCTCATTTTCGCCAGTGCTTTCTCTCTTTATCCCCCTTTATGCTCGCGCTCCCTCTCCCCTGCCTCTGCGCGGGCTCACGCCTCCTCTCCCCTGCCTCTGCGCGGGCTCACGCCTCCTCTCCCCTGCCTCTGCGCGGGCTCACGCCTCCTCTCCCCTGCCTCTGCGCGGGCTCACGCCTCCTCTCCCCTGCCTCTGCGCGGGCTCACGCCTCCTCTCCCCTGCCTCTGCGCGGGCTCACGCCTCCTCTCCCCTGCCTCTGCGCGGGCTCACGCCTCCTCTCCCCTGCCTCTGCGCGGGCTCACGCCTCCTCTCCCCTGCCTCTGCGCGGGCTCACGCCTCCTCTCCCCTGCCTCTGCGCGGGCTCACGCCTCCTCTCCCCTGCCTCTGCGCGGGCTCACGCCTCCTCTCCCCTGCCTCTGCGCGGGCTCACGCCTCCTCTCCCCTGCCTCTGCGCGGGCTCACGCCTCCTCTCCCCTGCCTCTGCGCGGGCTCACGCCTCCTCTCCCCTGCCTCTGCGCGGGCTCACGCCTCCTCTCCCCTGCCTCTGCGCGGGCTCACGCCTCCTCTCCCCTGCCTCTGCGCGGGCTCACGCCTCCTCTCCCCTGCCTCTGCGCGGGCTCACGCCTCCTCTCCCCTGCCTCTGCGCGGGCTCACGCCTCCTCTCCCCTGCCTCTGCGCGGGCTCACGCCTCCTCTCCCCTGCCTCTGCGCGGGCTCACGCCTCCTCTCCCCTGCCTCTGCGCGGGCTCACGCCTCCTCTCCCCTGCCTCTGCGCGGGCTCGCCCTCCCTCCTCCCCGCCTCTGCGTGGGCTCGCCCTCCTCCCCGCCTCTGCGCGGGCTCGCCCTCCTTCTCCCCCACCTCTGCATGTTCACACTTCCTGTCCCCACTTCTGTGCGGGCTCACGCTCCTTCTCCCCGCCTCTGCGCGGGCTCGCGCTCCCTCTCCCCGCCTCTGCGCGGGCTCACTCTTACTTTTCCTTCTTTTGCTATCTTGCTCATTGTCCTTGTTTTTGTTACTGCCATTCTTCTTGCTTTTTTTTGTCGACCGCTGTAGTGAAAAGAAAAAATCCTTTTGACTCCTTTCTGCTTAAGATGCGTTCTTCTCAGCGGCAGTCCTGCGGGTAGGAAAGGAGCGCGCGGCTCGGCAAAATAAATATCACTTCTCTCTTTGGACTGTGCCATTCACTTGACCCCTGAACACCCGCGGGGGCTGGAAGCACAATCCACTGAAAGCCGTGAAGGTGATGACTATAAACGGTTTCCAGGGCGGCTCCTGTCTCCTTTGTAAGGAAACAAACCGCTGGAGGAGCACAGTGTGTCGCTGTCCCCAAAACACAAGTAAACGGACGTCCTTCCACCTCCAGACGCCTGAATGGCCGATCTGTCTGGCTGTACCGCAGGGCTGAAGAAATGCATTTTCCAAGAAAAGTAGTTGACTTGTAGGGAATCACCCAGCTTTTCCAGAATCCACTTAGAAATGTCAGAAGAGAACTTTTAGAAAGTCAATCAGAGAGTATAAGGATTTCAATTAGATCCTGCAGCTGCATCCCCCTCCTCTCCCCTCCTTTTTGTATCTTACTGTTTTACACAAGATGTATTTTTTAGTAATTAATTTTGGTAATTTTTTGGTAACTTTTGAGCATTACCAGAGAGCAAATTATAAGGGGAAGGCAAAGTACAGGCGAGTGGAAGGTGAGCAAGAAGCCCCTTTGCCCCCGAGGTAGAATACTCACTACCTGTGACTCTCTACACCCGATGTGAAACTACAACTCCCAGCATGCTGGCTATTAAGGAGTGAGATTTCAATGCTATGCTAGTTGGATGAATTAATTGCAATGGGCAATTGCTTATAATGCAATTACCTAATATTCGGGGGGAGGGAGGAAATTCTGTGAAGGTTTAGTACGTGCAGAATAAGAGTTGGTGCTGCTTTGCTTATTTCATCCGCTACCTGTTTTTCTTGGAAAATCTGCTTTGTAGTGTTGCATAGGAGGAAAATAGTTTCCCTAATGAGGTGTATTCATTTGCATATGTTAATTTCTTCTACGTTGAACACACATCTGTTCACTTTAGGATGCAGATTTTGGATCCGATTGGAAAAATAAAATCATACATTTTTTGGCCACCCCTCCCCCCCTCCAATGGTGCAGCAGCCAGACGAACAGCTCCCCGCCCACAAGGAGTTAAATGGCACAAACGAGGCCGGTTTCTAGAATCTGAGCACTTTAATGTGTGAAACAAAGCTGGCGAACGCATTCATCAGCGGAGCTTGTCCTGTTTATTGCAGCCGGCGAGCACCTAATCTGCCATCCGGGGGGGAGGCGCGCCGCAGCTGTGGGAATAATGGCTGCACGTGCCCAGATTCTCTTCTTTAATTGAGCAAAACATAAAGGGAAACCTTATTAAAAAGTGCGAGGAGACAGAACGTTATAAATATGCACGAGCGCCGCTCCTCACCTGCACGAGATCATTGTCTCGCTCGCTGGCAGCCGTTCTGTCACTTCCCTCTTCTGACTCCGATAGCGGCCGTCTTATTTTACCGCCACGTAGGATCTCCACATCCAGTATCCAATTATGTTCTGCCGTAAATTTCTCATTTTTTTTTTTTTTAAGTGAAATTTTACACACACAAAAAATCATATTTTCTCCTGGAGGCTTTGATGATCTCTTTTTCTGGCTTTTCAAATGCCTAAAGTGGTGCATTAAATAAAATCCATAATTTAAAGGCACATGGTCTCTTCCTCCTCCGTTTAAAGTGTTAATAATAAGACAATACTCTCCTTTTTTGCCATTCCGGAAGCATTCATTTTATTTCTTACGCTCCTCCTGGGTTAGAACAATAGATTTAGTGGGAAAGGGCGGAGCTTAAACTAAATGCCCACCCCCGAGGACCATTTATTTTAGCTAAACTGGTTTTAAAAATATCTGTAGATGATTAGTTTCTTAAATTTTCATTTTGAGTCCTTTTTTATGGTACAGAACTCTAAATCCCCTGCATAGACAAAGTTTTACGTGCTGACTACCTGCTGCCATGACTGGATGGAGCCTGATGCTTCAATGCAGATTGGTAATTATTGAACTAGTAAAAAGAGTTGTCAGTTAAAGTTTTAATGGCCTAATTACCAAAGTTAAGCATTACTTGACCAGAGAAGATCCTGCTGATCCAACAGTCTTTCTGCCAATACACGAGAACATGTGCGGAGGTGGGTTCCTTCTGGGACCGTTGACTGATTGGCTTAGCAGTAGTGTAGACGAGATGACCAATAATCCTGGTCGTCTCCGCTTCTTCTCTGTATTCAGTTTATTAACAGAGTCACCAGGACATGGAAAAATAATGACCCTGCATCAGAAGGTTCAACCCATGGGTGATGCTGCTTGTAGTATCAGTGGTGCTCACGGAAGATACGTTGTAGTGTAGATGAGAAGACAAAAATGGAGGATATCTGCAGGGCCAGTGTTTTATTTTTATTTTTTTAATTTTTAGACATTATATTGATTTGGCTTCGAGGTCACATTTCCTGTGCCAAGGGCAGGCAACTGCTCAGATCGCACATAATCTTCAATTACAATTGGCTCCGCCCACTTTCAGTGTATGATCATTGGCCACACCCCTGAGGAACAGAACTCAGAACAGTGACTCCTTCTCCTCCCAAGGCCTGTTGTGGGGCTTTTAGTCTACAGGTACATTAAAGTTTGTAGCTTGATGGAGGTCTTTATTTTGCTAGTCTCGCCTCAGACACAACTATAATTGCTCAACCGATCACTTGTCTAAAGGTGACTTAATGTTGCAACTATTGATTAGAGCCATCGATAAGGACTAGGTAGTGGAAGCCAGCAACTGCTGAGGTCATATAGTAAGTACATTAGCCTTTAGTGAGGTGACAACCAGTGTCACTCTGCCCCATGTATATTGCAATGGTCACGCCCCCGAGGAACTCGGCACAGTAAATCCTTCTCCATTGGACCATAGGAGGCAGTCTTCTAGTCTACTTTACCTTCATTTTTGTAAATGAAGCTGCCTTATTTTATTTTTTTTTTCATTGCTGTTCTTTGAAAGCCGGGTAAACAATGTATGTATCATAACTCCCTGATCTCTATCGGAACATTTCAATTTTCTGGTTTAATGGTCCTAGAAAGGCTCAATGCATTTCTAACCGCTTCACCGTCCCTTCTTCCCACAAAACAAACTGTATTTATTCTCGAGGCTCCTGAAATGAAGGATTTGCGCTGATAGCGTCTTCCTCTCCAATCACAGGTGATACTGGCGGAAAGGAAGGGGGCCGACGAGCTGTATGCAATAAAGATCCTGAAGAAAGATGTGGTGATTCAGGATGACGACGTTGAATGCACAATGGTGGAGAAGAGAGTGTTGGCCCTCGGTGGGAAGCCGCCGTTCCTCACGCAGCTGCACTCCTGCTTCCAGACAATGGTATTGTCCTAACACTCCATTTTTAAACAATATTTATGTATTTTTCCATGTTATAACCCCTCAGTTTGTGATTGGGGGAAGTTTTGACTCCAGGGACCCCCACCACCAATCAGTGGTCATAGCACCCAACAAATAGCGCCCAAGTGGCTGCATCTGGTCCTGCAGTTTGGCTTCCTTACATAATGATGGGTTCAAAGAATGGAATTGTATATTGCTCATTTCTGCCTGAATGTAAAACCAGGCAGCACTATGAATGCAGCTCTGGGGATGGTCTCCTATTCTCTATAGACTTGCCTTGGTGCAGGTGTTTTTCGTGGAATTCATGTTTGTGGCTTTTTTTTTTTTTTAGGACCGACTCTATTTTGTAATGGAATTTGTCAATGGAGGCGACCTCATGTACCAGATCCAGCAAGTCGGGAGATTTAAGGAACCACACGCAGTGTAAGTATTGGCACTGGAGGCGCCATTGCGGTATGAGGTTACGGTACAAAGGAAATGTAAAAACTGTGTATGGAAAATGCGACAAAGAACTCCTGTCTAAGGCTGTATCTTGTAGTGCAGCAGAGCTCCACAGCACCACTCTTGTCCTTAGGCTGTGTCTGGTGTTGCATCTCAGCTGCACAGTGCCATTCTTGTCCTTAGGCTGTAGCTCTTATTGCAGCTTAGTTAGACAGTTCCACTCTTGTCCTTAGTCTGTATCTGGTATTGCAGTTCAGCTCCACAGCATTACTCTTGTCCTTGAGCTGTATCTGGTGTTGCAGTTCAGCTTCACAGCGTTACTCTTGTCCTTAGGCTGTATCTGGTATTGCAGTTCAGCTTCAAAGCGTTACTCTTGTCCTTAGGCTGTATCTGGTATTGCAGGTCAGCTCCACAGTGCCACTCTTGTCCTTGGGCTGTATCTGGTATTGCAGTTCAGCTCCACAGCGTCACTCTTGTCCTTAGGATGTATCTGGTATTGCAGTTCAGCTCCGCAGTGTCACTCTTGTCCTTAGGCTGTATCTGGTATTGCAGCTCAGCTCCACAGCGTCACTATTGTTCTTAGGCTGTATCTGGTATTGCAGTTCAGCTTCACAGCGTTACTCTTGTCCTTAGGCTGTATCTGGTATTGCAGTTCAGCTTCACAGCGTCACTCTTGTCCTTAGGCTGTATCTGGTGTTGCAGTTCAGCTCCACAGCGTTACTCTTGTCCTTAGGCTGTATCTGTTATTGCAGGTCAGCTCCACAGTACCACTCTTGTCCTTAGGCTGTATCTGGTATTGCACCTGTGCCACTCTTATCCATGGGCTGGGTTAATATTGAAGCTTGGCTCCATAGCGCCACTCTTGCCCATGGGTTTCTTTTTGTGTTGCAGCATGTCCCTTTGTGGCTCATCTGCCAGACAGATCCCATGGCCAAAAGTGTCATCTTAAGAAAACTGCCTTTTTTTTCTAATTTTTGGAATTTCATACAGCCTTGTTAAAGGGATTGTCCACAATTTAGAAAAACAAAGCTGTTGATTTCTTACAAAAACAGCACAACACCGGTCCATGGATTATGTGGTATTGCAGACCCATTCACCTCAATAAATCTATGCTGCAGTACCATACCCAGCCTGCACACTGGTGTGGAGCTGTGTATGCCTTTCTAACCCTGAATGATCCCTTTAAGTCACCTAATTCCACCTAGATCTATTATTTGAACCCTACATCAGGGAGACCTTTAAATCAGATTTGTTGCCTAAAGGTTTTAAGACAGTTCTTGAAAATGAAGTGCCGCTGCAGTGAGGGCTGAGGATCCCACCAGGGAATACGCTGAGTTTTTTTTTTTTTCTTTGGAAGAAGAAAGGCGAAGTAATTGCTATGAGGAGGAAGCGAGATGTGGGAATTGAGAATACAGAAGTCGTTGGGAAACTTGTAAAATATATAGCGGTATTTTTTCTTTTTAAGTCTGGAGTGTTTTATGATGATTTATGTATTATGCAGCGAGGCTCCAAGTTATCAGAGTTCCACTCATATTGTGTCATTTTTGTGCATTTGTCACTTCAACCACCAAAATTCAACCAAAAACTTACTTCTGACTTCTCTCTTAAAGGGGAGCGGTCGCCAGTGGACAGGATTTGCTCTTATTTTATTCCCACTGCTCCCCTGAGCATTTTTTTTTTAAATCTGCCATATGGGTCCAGAAATATGGGCCTTTTTATTTAGGGCACATTTTTAGGGGCCTTACTAAGGGGCATGGCTCACAGGGTAGTTATTTAAAGAAGCTTGGACACGCCCCTGAGGATCCCACTGGCCACTCCCCCTTGGAAAAGACCATAAAAATGAACACGAAGTAAAGACTTTTATATACATATGTGCTTGTAACCCAGCTTTTCAAAAAATTAATTTAATAAAAAAAATATTTTGGTAATGTTTGGGTACTTACTTTTTCTTGCTCATTATACGGACCCTGAAATCCACGTGGCCGCTCCCTGGTGCTGGCTCCAATATGTGACTGTTTTGTTTCTCCCTGTAGATTCTATGCAGCAGAGATAGCCGTCGGGCTGCTGTTCCTGCACACTAAAGGCATTGTATACCGGTATGTGCTGCACTTCTCATGTTAGTGATTGTGTGTACACAGTGACTGCGCCAGCAGAATAGTGAGTGCTGCTCTAGGGTATAATACAGGAGGTAACTCAGGATCAGTAATGTAATGTATGTACACAGTGACTGCACCAGCAGAATAGTGAGTGCAGCTCTGGGGTATAATACAGGATGTAACTCAGGATCAGTAATGTAATGTATGTACACAGTGACTGCACCAGCAGAATAGTGAGTGCAGCTCTGGAGTATAATACAGGATGTAACTCAGGATCAGTAATATAATGTATGTACACAGTGACTGCACCAGCAGAATAGTGAGTGCAGCTCTGGGGTATAATACAGGATGTAACTCAGGATCAGTAATGTAATGTATGTACACAGTGACTGCACCAGCAGAATAGTGAGTGCAGCTCTGGGGTATAATACAGGATGTAACTCAGGATCAGTAATGTAATGTATGTACACAGTGACTGCACCAGCAGAATAGTGAGTGCAGCTCTGGAGTATAATACAGGATGTATCTCAGGATCAGTAATGTAATGTATATACACAGTGACTGCACCAGCAGAATAGTGAGTGCAGCTCTGGAGTATAATACAGGATGTAACTCAGGATCAGTAATGTAATGTATGTACACAGTGACTGCACCAGCAGAATAGTGAGTGCTGCTCTGAAGTATAATACAGGATGTAACTCAGGATCAGTAATGTAATGTATGTACTCAGTGACTGCACCAGCAGAATAGTGAGTGCAGCTCTGGAGTATAATACAGGATGTAACTCAGGATCAGTAATGTAATGTATGTACACAGTGACTGCACCAGCAGAATAGTGAGTGCTGCTCTGGGGTATAATACAGGATGTAACTCGGGATCAGTAATGTTTGTACACAGTGACTACACCAGCAGAATAGTGAGTGCAGCTCTGGAGTATAATACAGGATGTAACTCAGGATCAGTAATATAATGTGTGTACACAGTGACTGCACCAGCAGAATAGTGAGTGCAGCTCTGGAGTATAATACAGGATGTAACTCGGGATCAGTAATATAATGTGTGTACACAGTGACTGCACCAGCAGAATAGTGAGTGCAGCTCTGGAGTATAATACAGGATGTAACTCAGGATCAGTAATGTAATGTATGTACACAGTGACTGCACCAGCAGAATAGTGAGTGCTGCTCTGGGGTATAATACAGGATGTAACTCGGGATCAGTAATGTATGTACACAGTGACTACACCAGCAGAATAGTGAGTGCAGCTCTGGGGTATAATACAGGATGTAACTCAGGATCAGTAATGTAATGTATGTACTCAGTGACTGCACCAGCAGAATAGTGAGTGCAGCTCTGGAGTATAATACAGGATGTAACTCAGGATCAGTAATGTAATGTATGTACACAGTGACTGCATCAGCAGAATAGTGAGTGCAGCTCTGGGGTATAATACAGGATGTAACTCAGGTTCAGTAATGTAATGTATGTACACAGTGACTGCACCAGCAGAATAGTGAGTGCAGCTCTGGGGTATAATACAGGATGTAACTCGGGATCAGTAATGTAATGTATGTACACAGTGACTGCACCAGCAGAATAGTGAGTGCAGCTCTGGGGTATAATACAGGAGGTAACTCAGGATCAGTAATGTAATGTATGTACACAGTGACTGCACCAGCAGAATAGTGAGTGCAGCTCTGGAGTACAATACAGGATGTAACTCAGGATCAGTAATGTAATGTATGTACACAGTGACTGCACCAGCAGAATAGTGAGTGCAGCTCTGGGGTATAATACAGGATGTAACTCAGGTTCAGTAATGTAATGTATGTACACAGTGACTGCACCAGCAGAATAGTGAGTGCAGCTCTGGGGTATAATACAGGATGTAACTCAGGATCAGTAATGTAATGTATGTACACAGTGACTGCACTAGCAGAATAGTGAGTGCAGCTCTGGAGTATAATACAGGAGGTAACTCAGGATCAGTAATGTAATGTATGTACACAGTGACTGCACCAGCAGAATAGTGAGTGCTGCTCTGGGGTATAATATCGGATGTACGTTAGGGTCAGTAATGTATGGGCAGTACATAGTGACTCTGTACTTAAAGGTTTTTTTCTCTGCCAGTAGATGGTTGAGTGGTTTGTTGCAGACACTAATTAGCCACTTTATGATTAGATGCGTGAGCTCCTTAAGAGCCAAACTCGTACTCCGCCATCATCCTGATAAGACGTAGGAAGATTTCTTGTGGGGGAGGTCTTGTCAGCGCTTCCAGGTCTGATCCGGCAAGGATTGCAGTTGTGCTGTGTATCGGGGTCCCATTGGTGAGAATTGCAGACTGAACCCACTCGCACCCACCCACACTGACAGCTCCATCATCCCCCGTGTCTCCTATAGACAGCAATGATCCGTCCATTCTATTTATGCAGAGGTGTAGTGCACAGACCCCGGTGCTGCTGTAGCAGAGCTGAGTTTGTCACTCCTCATAATGTCGCTGTAGAGAGTATACTGACAGCCCCGACTCTGCTACATCCGTACGTTGTTCCTCTGCCTGATCACTGTACATGTGACCCAATCATACGAGCCATAATGGGTTCTGGGAATTCATTATGTCTGTGCGAGTGGCTTTGTGACCTGAGCCGCGATCTGCGAGCGGCCGATCCATTATGAAGTCACGTTCCTGCTGAGAATCGTCATTTCCAGGCCAAGGTCACACGGGGACACGGAGGGCAGATAAGGAACCTATTTGTTATGAGGCGGCGCTGATTTATTTCTGCTGCAGTTGCAAGAGAGAAGATCGGTAACATTCACCCACATTATTCTATTTTATTTTTTTAAATTTTTTTTTAATTATATATAATGGAGCCGCTCTGAGGTTTTTGCAGAGCTCCATCATCTTCTTGCCAATCAAACAATGCTAAAACTGAAGGTACTGGTGGCTCCCGATGTAAGACATGAGCTCTGATCCTAAAATTTTATCACACAATTTCACCATTATTTAAAAAAAAAGTAAAAAAATAAATAAATCAAAATTACCGCTATATGCAAACAGCCACTATACAGACCTATGTGTCGCCATGGTTACAGACTACAAACAAACCTGGCGTAGTCTGACCCTGCAGTCGCACCTCTTTTTATCTGTCCCACTGAAGGAAATGGCACTGCTAGATCTGACTACGCAGGGTTTGTTTGTAGTCTGTAACCATGGAAACACATAGGTCTGCATAGGGGCTGTTTGCACAACGGTAACAAATTAATTTATTTTTTTAAATTAACATTAGTTGCAATTTTTTTTAAAACTTTGGATGCATCGGGGCACTAAAATTAGTCAGGTATATATTTGACCTCACAAGACACAAATTGATGGATGCAAATGGGCCGAAATGTCCAGACACAAGAATGTCAATGTCACCAATTTAACCATAACGTTCTGTACCATAAAGCAAGGTGCTGCGATTTCCTATGACCTCTATCCATGCAGATCGGCAGCGGTAATCCTCTCTGCCTGACCTCGTCGTATTGGTCTGTCCCTCTCGGCCGTCCCTCTTATCTGCGTCTCTCTGCCATATTTTCTCTTCTCAGAGATCTGAAGCTCGACAATGTCATGCTCGACTCAGAAGGACACATCAAGATTGCAGACTTCGGGATGTGTAAGGAGAATATATGGGACGGAGTAACAACCAAAACCTTCTGCGGCACCCCCGACTACATCGCTCCAGAGGTATATACACCTCTACCAGACATTCATGGCTGTATATAATTTTTTATTTTATTTTATTAATTTGCACAGTATATTCACAAGTTGCTGAGTTTCATACAAAAGCCTGAAAATCACACAGGGTGTAATGGGGTGCATTCATGGTAAATGGGCACTGTACCTTTAAGAAAAGCGCGCCAGGCCGCTGTCCCTCGAGGCCCGTCCTGTTGATAGATTTGTCACACATGATCTCACGCTGCATGCTTCTGCTTAGATAGCTGGATGTGGCATATTAATGTGTGGCATTTATTTCTCCAGCCTCTCCAGTACGTGTGTGTGTGGATATTTTTATTATAGTATACACTTTTGATTTTTGAATTAAGTTTTTCTTTAAAAAGACTAAAACTCCCCTTTAAAGGGGACCTGTTACTTGCCATTATCATGTAATTTTTTATCTGATGTAAATGCCGCCGATCTCCTGAATCCGGCGATATTTTTCTTTTGTTTCTGCTCCTCTCCATTCCCGAGATATGGCCCCATCTTCCCTATATATAAATCTAATCTTTTTTTAGCCAATTGGGTGTGATTCTCACAAAGAACACGCCCCCTAGGAACCAAGACTAGATTTGTATGCAGTAAACAAGAGACCATATCTCAGGAACGGAGAGACGTAGGAAAAAAAGAAAAACATTGCCGGATTCAGGAGAACAGCGGCATTTACACCAGGTAAAAATATATATATTTATATGAAGTGACAGATCTTCTTTCAAGATGTTAGAATTGGAAATCGTATTTTTTACATATCTTATTGATGAATTTTAAGAAAAAGAAAATGTAAGGCCCATCTATTAAGCAGAGTGGATGAGAAGAGCGTCTCCTGCCCTGGAGGACTGGTCTGGGAAGACGATGAACAGCCCATAGGCTGTTCATCCTCTGTAATATTTGTTGTAATACCATTTTTCTCCTGTGGCGGTGCTGCAGGTAAACATAACACTTCTTTAAAGACCGCAATCGATTTCCTCCTAGAAGATCAGCCTATTTTTAGGGGGCATTTAAAAAAAAGAAATTATTTACATCGGTCAACCCCATAAGGATGCATTGCTACTGTAAAAAGCGGGGGGCTAGTGGGCTGTCCATATGCCACCATACTGAATTCAGGGACGAGGGTTGGGTCCTTCTCTGCGATCAATAGGGGTCGCAACAAGGAAAACTTAACAACTTAAATCCCATTCATGTAATGTTTTCTGATTTAAAGGGGTCATGCAATCTAGGAGGGGGGATATGTGCAAACCAAAACCAACCCACCCACTCATCCCAGAGTGCTTTTATATATATTTTCCCTGCAGAAACAACATGCATAATGATCCATCAACAGTGGATCAGTAGAGATCTATTGATCGAGTGTCCTCCAGCACACGGACGCAGCGGTGAGCTTCAGCTAATGGACAAGAGCGAGATGGAAAATACTCTTTTATGCCGTGACCTTATGTTTGCCATGGGCATCTAAATGGGGCGACTAATGGAAAATTTCCAGAAATGTCACCACTCTTGTTTATGAGCTTTGTCTGCAGCTCAATGCCATATGTCTAGAGAAAGGCCGCCACATTTTTGTCATCTTCTTTAACATGATCTTTCTTTGCATTGTTCCCGTGTTGTATACCATGAGATATTACTTGTGTGTTTGGTTTTTAGATCATCGCTTACCAACCGTACGGGAGGTCTGTGGACTGGTGGGCCTTCGGGATCCTGCTCTACGAGATGCTGGCCGGACAGGTCCTCGCCATTTTCCTCTTTGTGTAGATTCCGTCCTTACTATTAAGTATTCACCACATTAATGAGTTGTCTTCTTACTCCTGCCCTTTGTCAGTCCTATATGGTCCGTTCTCGGAGATGTGATTACATATGTCTGCCCCTCGGTGTAGTGACTGCCCCCTATCTGTACTCTGCTTTATTTCAGGCGCCTTTTGAAGGTGAAGATGAGGATGAATTATTCCAGTCCATCATGGAGCACAATGTAGCATATCCCAAGTCTATGTCAAAGGAAGCTGTGGCTATATGCAAAGGGGTATCTATCCAAAATGTCAGCTTCACATGCATCTTGTCTATGTCTGATGCACAGATGCTGGTTACAGCTATTCCCGCTCTTTCCCTCGGTGTCTTGCGTTCTTGCTCACTCTGTTTCTTTATAGCTCATTTTTTGCTGTTTCCCTGTTTATCTTGCTCTGTTAGTCACTCACTTGCTCACTCTGTTTCATTCACTCTCTAAGTTGCGTCCTCTCTGGCTCTCCCTACCTGCTAATTTCTCTACCTTCCTACCTCTTGCTCTCCCTCTCTGGCGCTCGCCTGCTCTCCCTTTCTCCCTGGCGCTCGCCTGCTCTCCCTTTCTCCCTGGCGCTCGCCTGCTCTCCCTTTCTCCCTGGCGCTCGCCTACTCTCCCTTTCCCTCTGGCGCTCGCCTACTCTCCCTTTCCCTCTGGCACTCGCCTGCTAACCCTCTCTGGCGCTCGCCTACTCTCCCTTTCTCCCTGGCACTCACCTGCTCTCCCTCTCTGGCGCTTGCCTGCTCTCCCTCTCTGGCGCTTGCCTGCTCTCCCTCTCTGGCGCTTGCCTGCTCTCCCTCTCTGGCGCTTGCCTGCTCTCCCTCTCTGGCGCTTGCCTGCTCTCCCTCTCTGGCGCTTGCCTGCTCTCCCTCTCTGGCGCTTGCCTGCTCTCCCTCTCTGGCGCTTGCCTGCTCTCCCTCTCTGGCGCTTGCCTGCTCTCCCTCTCTGGCGCTTGCCTGCTCTCCCCCTGGCGCTTGCCTGCTCTCCCCCTGGCGCTTGCCTGCTCTCCCCCTGGCGCTTGCCTGCTCTCCCCCTGGCGCTTGCCTGCTCTCCCCCTGGCGCTTGCCTGCTCTCCCCCTGGCGCTTGCCTGCTCTCCCCCTGGCGCTTGCCTGCTCTCCCCCTGGCGCTTGCCTGCTCTCCCCCTGGCGCTTGCCTGCTCTCCCCCTGGCGCTTGCCTGCTCTCCCCCTGGCGCTTGCCTGCTCTCCCCCTGGCGCTTGCCTGCTCTCCCCCTGGCGCTTGCCTGCTCTCCCCCTGGCGCTTGCCTGCTCTCCCCCTGGCGCTTGCCTGCTCTCCCCCTGGCGCTTGCCTGCTCTCCCCCTGGCGCTTGCCTGCTCTCCCCCTGGCGCTTGCCTGCTCTCCCCCTGGCGCTTGCCTGCTCTCCCCCTGGCGCTTGCCTGCTCTCCCCCTGGCGCTTGCCTGCTCTCCCCCTGGCGCTTGCCTGCTCTCCCCCTGGCGCTTGCCTGCTCTCCCCCTGGCGCTTGCCTGCTCTCCCCCTGGCGCTTGCCTGCTCTCCCCCTGGCGCTTGCCTGCTCTCCCCCTGGCGCTTGCCTGCTCTCCCCCTGGCGCTTGCCTGCTCTCCCTTTCCTCCCTCTGGCGCTTGCCTGCTCTCCCCCTGGCGCTTGCCTGCTCTCCCTTTCCTCCCTCTGGCGCTTGCCTGCTCTCCCTTTCCTCCCTCTGGCGCTTGCCTGCTCTCCCTTTCCTCCCTCTGGCGCTTGCCTGCTCTCCCTTTCCTCCCTCTGGCGCTTGCCTGCTCTCCCTTTCCTCCCTCTGGCGCTTGCCTGCTCTCCCTTTCCTCCCTCTGGCGCTTGCCTGCTCTCCCTTTCCTCCCTCTGGCGCTTGCCTGCTCTCCCTTTCCTCCCTCTGGCGCTTGCCTGCTCTCCCTTTCCTCCCTCTGGCGCTTGCCTGCTCTCCCTTTCCTCCCTCTGGCGCTTGCCTGCTCTCCCTTTCCTCCCTCTGGCGCTTGCCTGCTCTCCCTTTCCTCCCTCTGGCGCTTGCCTGCTCTCCCTTTCCTCCCTCTGGCGCTTGCCTGCTCTCCCTTTCCTCCCTCTGGCGCTTGCCTGCTCTCCCTTTCCTCCCTCTGGCGCTTGCCTGCTCTCCCTTTCCTCCCTCTGGCGCTTGCCTGCTCTCCCTTTCCTCCCTCTGGCGCTTGCCTGCTCTCCCTTTCCTCCCTCTGGCGCTTGCCTGCTCTCCCTTTCCCTCTGGCGCTTGCCTGCTCTCCCTTTCCCTCTGGCGCTTGCCTGCTCTCCCTTTCCCTCTGGCGCTTGCCTGCTCTCCCTTTCCCTCTGGCGCTTGCCTGCTCTCCCTTTCCCTCTGGCGCTTGCCTGCTCTCCCTTTCCCTCTGGCGCTTGCCTGCTCTCCCTTTCCCTCTGGCGCTTGCCTGCTCTCCCTTTCCCTCTGGCGCTCGCCTGCTCTCCCTTTCCCTCTGGCGCTCGCCTGCTCTCCCTTTCCCTCTGGCGCTCGCCTGCTCTCCCTTTCCCTCTGGCGCTCGCCTGCTCTCCCTTTCCCTCTGGCGCTCGCCTGCTCTCCCTTTCCCTCTGGCGCTCGCCTGCTCTCCCTTTCCCTCTGGCGCTCGCCTGCTCTCCCTTTCCCTCTGGCGCTCGCCTGCTCTCCCTTTCCCTCTGGCGCTCGCCTGCTCTCCCTTTCCCTCTGGCGCTCGCCTGCTCTCCCTTTCCCTCTGGCGCTCGCCTGCTCTCCCTTTCCCTCTGGCGCTCGCCTGCTCTCCCTTTCCCCCTGGCGCTCGCCTGCTCTCCCTTTCCCCCTGGCGCTCGCCTGCTCTCCCTTTCCCCCTGGCGCTCGCCTGCTCTCCCTTTCCCCCTGGCGCTCGCCTGCTCTCCCTTTCCCCCTGGCGCTCGCCTGCTCTCCCTTTCCCCCTGGCGCTCGCCTGCTCTCCCTCTCTGGCGTGCGCCGGAGAGTAGGCCTCTCTGCTCACTATTGTTTATTTCTCTTACCTGCTGCATGCGCTTATGTTCCCCTCCTTATTCCCCCCCCCCTCCTCAGACATCACATTGTATCACTATTATGCATTCCGCCTGAAAACAATGCTCCTAATGTGCGGCCTAAAAATCGTTCCTGAACAATAACCCTTGTTGGTACATCGCGGCTCGCTTCCTTATCTTCCCGCCAGTGTGCAGCACCTGCCTGTCACCTCCGCCGCCTTCTGAGGAGGGCGCCTGTCTATAATGGTTTGTGTGTTTGTCACGTCTGTTTAATGCTGCATAAATGTAAAGTGATGTGACGACGATCCAGACATCTGCTGGGGGGTCCCTGCGCTGGCGCTCGGCGGCCTCCTGGCAGGAGGGACATTGGCATTGGCGAGGAGGTAAGAGCTGATGGATGTAACTCGCAGACGTGGATCTGCATGCAGAAGACCCGCTGCGTGTTACTGTGCCAACACTGTGAATGAGGTTTAATGAAATCTCACCCACAAGGTGCAGAAAAAAATCCACATCGGAAATTGGTGCTGCGGACTGGAAATGCAATTTGCAGGGTGGCCGCACCTGTAGGCTTTGTACCTCTTCCGTGTGAAGGGCGCAGAATAAAAATACAAAACAAAAGCGCAGTGCACGTTTTGGGGCGAGATGGCACACACATGGATCAGTGCACTGAGAGGAGCTCCCAGCACAAGGTCTCGTGGAGGCCGATTACCATCGATCTGCTCCTCCGACGCTCCGAGAGAGCTAATAGGAAATGGCTGGATGGCGCTGGCGAGCGGTAATGTGCTACGGGGCAGTGAGTCATCCCCGTTCTGCCAGGCGTGATGTCTTCTGGTGTACGCCGCGACTAGAGGGGTCTGTGTGCAGATCTGTCTCGCCCACCTTGTATGTGACTGTCTCTGTTTCCCCATTTGCAAGTTGTATCCCTTTAAGAGCGCACAGAATTATTGCTTTGCTTTTGATCTCGACTCTGCAGATCCGTATTACCGCCCCATACTTGTTAATGCCGCGGCGCCCGTGACACACAGCGGTATAATCCTCCTACTCTGCAGCGGCACAAAGCAGCGCCTGTTCCTGCGCCCGCCGCACATCTGCTCCTCACATCCCAGCTTTATACGTCTTTTTTTCCGTTTCACTAGCAGCAGTATTATTAGTTGCTAAGCAAAAAGCATTTGGCACAAAATTGTGATTCTTCTCTGTAGTAGACATGCCGCAGGCACGTAACAAAGCGTGAAGGATTCCCCTGTGTACCGGAGGTGATTTCAGAGATGACCTCTCCATTGTGTCCCTGGAGCAGAACTAGACTTTCCGGGGTGGTGGAGTTCGCGGTCACTTCTGGTACTTACGGCGGCCCAAAACGTTTCTCCACCCCATTTAAATTCATACCACTATTATGAAAGTTTTTCCAAACTCTGAGACCCCCATCGATCCTAAAATGAAGGGGATGCAATGCTTCATTTTCCTACACGGCGGCCCCAAGTTAAAATGCGTCCGGCCTCATTCACTTGAGTGGGACCATGAAAAGGGCAAGTTTCCTCCAAAAATACTAATTATTTAAAGGGGGGGGGAACTCATCCACCTTTACAATATGAACGTCGAACTCGACCATTAATAATTAGTTTTCACTTAGTAATGCCTTAACGTTATCTGCTCCTTACACTGTTCTGTCTCAGTATATAGTATATCAATAAAGGATATTTATTACACACCGTCCATTACAGACATATATAGTTATACCTCCTACAGACCACATGGCCATTCCTTACGTAGTTCTGGCAGAGGAGGTGACAATATACCGGCTCTGTGTCTCCTTCATTCTCTGCATTGGACCCCATTCTGAAGTGATGTCATCCCCTTCTAGACAAATGATAGATTGTTGGTCTTGTTGCTTAAAGGGACTGCCCGCTACTTGGACAACCCCTTTTTGAATAAACTTTCATATTCGAGTTTATCTCCCCCATCCATGGAAATTGAGCTTCAGAATTGGCGTAGTAAATCCCATAGGAATTAATGACGTGACACCGCCGCTCTATACGGATTCTGTAGCGCCACCGCCAGTGGTTGGAGCCTGGACGGAGTTAATCCTGTGTCCGCCATGAAAGATAGAAATGGGAATAACCTTTCAAGAGCCCAGTGACCCATTGGTCGTTGGTGGATTTGTTCCTTAGTCATTGTGGATGTGTCGGGTTCCTAACATTCTGGCCAAACGATCACCAGTGAGGGGTTCTGTCCCACCAAAGGTGGGTTCTTCTCCATAGTGGTGGGATTGCATGAACGTTGTCCTCTTTTTACAATGGAGGCCTCTTTCCGTGATCCTGAAGCCGGAGCTCATGGCCTCTGTATTGCCTGATATCCTATAAGTCTCGTCGAAAGGTCCTGATTGTCCTTGAGAAGATCCAGCCATTAAGGAGCCTTTACGTAATTTTTACTGGGCAAAAAGATCGTTTCCACTGACTATATTTTTTTGTTTTTGTTTTTTCCACATTTTCTCTTTTTTGCAGCTTATGACCAAGCACCCTGGTAAGCGGCTGGGCTGTGGACCAGAAGGGGAACGAGACATTAAAGACCATGCTTTCTTCCGATACATAGACTGGGAGAAACTGGAAAGAAAAGAGGTGCAACCTCCGTATAAGCCAAAGGCGGTAAGTTGGGAGCTGTGGGTGTCCATCCTGGGAGTTTTGTGCCTTATTTGTGGATGTGTGTGCACGTTGTTGTGCGTCTCTTCTGCATTTGTGTGCGTTCCTTCACACTCGCTCTGTGTGCGTTGGTGGCCAGTTTTGTGTGTGTCTGTGCCCAGTACGTTTACCTTGTGCCATGCTTGGTGTCTAGCGACTCGGAATGATAGCGGTCAGCACCGTGACCGGTCTCGCGTTTCTTCCCCCCCCCCCCCCTACTTACTACTCCGGCTATCTGGAGTCGCGTAGGATAAAAATCCATATAATCCTGGGGACCAAACTAACTCAAGACAGACCCCGAGGACCACATGTCACAGTGCCGTTCTTGCGTGGACCCTTCCACTGAAGGCAGCCATTTTTAAAGTGCAAACTACACGGTATTTGGCCGGATGCATCCCTGGCTCAGTGAGCAAAGAAGTCTTTAACCTCGCTTAGTGCTCAACCACCCTACAACTCCACTCCGGTCCTTCCCAGCCACATACCCGCCATTCCTTCCTCCACCTCCCCATGTGACTAATCACAGCTGAACCTATTGGGCTTTGTTCACACTCCCCTCAGAGCCTTTTTTGCAGTTTCCGCTGCTTGCACATCTATCCTTCCCATCAAAGTGACCCTACAACAAATCATCGGTGAATAATAGTGATGAGACGTCTCCAAAACCAGCCGGGGTACATTACCCACCTAGAGGTTATAGGTTCTGCCCTCATCACAGGAGCTTACGCCCCAGCTCCTTGTCATTGGCCTCAGCGGTAACCTTCCCATATTCCGAGCCCCCGCCTGGCGTATATGGGCGGCTATGGGATGGTGAGATTACAGCGAGGCGGTCGGGTCACATGCTTTACCCCTCCCCGGCTCCTGTTTTGCCTTTCTCTGACCTATTTTAGCGTGAGCAGAAGAAGCTGAAGCGTTCTGACAGTTTACAAGACAGCAGCAGTCTGAATAATTTAATCTTTGTAGTTTGCAGTTACATTTATTAAAAATGCACCATCTGTTTTGTTGCTTCTTTCTGAAAGGTATATATATTGCGGCGTGCCTCCATTACATAACGCCGCGGCATGGTCACACAAACGACCCTGGTTACTCGAGCTAAGATAACGATCTGCAATATTGCTCATCGACTGGTCCTTACCCGTATAACTCCTATAACAACTTTAGTCATTCAGCTTTTGACCCACTTTTTTAATAATCTGATCACTAGTTATCCTATGGCGAGGAGCACGAGTGATCAGCTGTGATCAAACCTGGCAGCAAGTGCTGAATTATTCTGCAGTGACACCGCTGGACAAATTAAGTATTACACCTTGGCCAGTGAAATCAATGGGATGCGTGTGTAACCCATGGACATGTTGGGTCCTCCTGAGCAAAAGACATTTTTTTGTTTGTTATTTTTTTAGCTCCCTCATAGACCAGGATTATTTCACCCACACTTTTACATGGGTTGTCCCATATGGGTCATTTACATGTCTGATAGGTGCGTGTCCTATCACGTGAACAGGGAATGTAGTGGTGTCTGCTGCGTTCCATACGTTTCCACACGTGTTACCCCTTTTCCTAAAAAAGATTATGAAAACCCAGTTATGGCCGTAGATGTTAGAATTACTGTTAATGATCCAAACAATTTGAAGATCCAAACCGATGAGTGTTCTGGTTCCTGATACTTGATCTGAACACTTGATTTTTCTTTATTCTCGGTGGTTCACAAAATTTTACTTTTATATGGCTGAAGAAAATTCCTTGCTCATTTTCCCAAACCCGAAAACAGAGGAATCTACAGCAAGTCAAGGTATCCAAGTACGATCTCTCAAGAATGGATCCTGTAAAAGTGGCGATGGTGATGAAGACGAGGAGTGCGGCGTTTCTCCACGTTGTGCCCTCCTTTCCTCTAATTACACATGCTCTCATGGCGAATCTCACCCTGTCCCATTTAACACCTTCTGGTAAAGCGCACGGTGTCTGGGACAGTTTATCACAGTCGGGCAAGTGTGAAGGTAAATGTGTAAATAGGAGAGGAAGAAGGAGCCGTCCGACCGGTGAGGCCTCCGCCGAAATGAGGAGCGAGAGACACTGGAGCTGGATGGACAGGGCTCCTCTCATGGCCGTTATCAATACCGCGATTCTGGACTACGTTTTTTTGGCTTTTGCTAATTTCTTTTACCACATTGAAAAAAATCCGGAGCACAGTTACTTGCTCGGCGCATAAGGCCCAGTTCACGCTTTGTATTTTGTGCACAACGTATTTTTAGCCCAATCTGAGAGTTGATCCTATAATTGTCGTCTTCTATTGCCGGCCCTCCATTATCTTGTGGTGTTTTACTATGCTGAAGATTTAAATTCTGGCTCCGTCCAGCACATGAGACATTTCCGCTCTATCTGGAGCCTATTTAAAGGCAACTCAAAGTAGCCAAGTCGTCCTCACAAGTCATCTGTGGCCATTGGATTGGATAAATCGTATCAGCCCTTGGTTGCAGATATAAAGTGCTTGCTCAATTTCTTGCATATACATTGAAACCTTTCTGAGACGGACCAGCCCTTTTGAGACGGACCAGCCCTTTTGAGACGGACCAGCCCTTTTGAGACGGACCAGCCCTTTTGAGACGGACCAGCCCTTTTGAGACGGACCAGCCCTTTTGAGACGGACCAGCCCTTTTGAGACGGACCAGCCCTTTTGAGACGGACCAGCCCTTTTGAGACGGACCAGCCCTTTTGAGACGGACCAGCCCTTTTGAGACGGACCAGCCCTTTTGAGACGGACCAGCCCTTTTGAGACGGACCAGCCCTTTTGAGACGGACCAGCCCTTTTGAGACGGACCAGCCCTTTTGAGACGGACCAGCCCTTTTGAGACGGACCAGCCCTTTTGAGACGGACCAGCCCTTTTGAGACGGACCAGCCCTTTTGAGACGGACCAGCCCTTTTGAGACGGACCAGCCCTTTTGAGGGTTCATGCACTCAAAGATGGTCATTGTAGATGGGATGTACAGAAATGAAGACTAGTTCTCCCTTAGAATTGGTCTCATGGAGACATTTCGCTCTATTACATCTTCAGAACCTATAACCTCTAGAACAGCTGCATGTGGAGACTATCTCAGAGCAGAAAAAGGTACTAATTGACTTAAGGTGGCAAATAATTAACGTTAGCTGAGCCCAAGAATAGTATGAGTATTGTCAACATCACAAGTCTTGGCAACCAGCTGGCTCTTTCCAAGAACATGAGTTCATTTTCTCTAAGGAGGCTCTTAGTGAAGATTGCCCCTCACCAGCACTGGGGTCAATGGAAATGGCCCTAACCTTGCAAGTATTTCATTAAAGGGGACTTGTCACTTGCAATAAATATGCAGTTTAACACTGTAAATGCTGCTGTTGTCCTAAAACCAGCATTTTTTCTTTTGTTCCTGCGCCACTCCATTCTGGAGTTATGGCCTCTCCCTTCCCTGGATATAATCCTAGTATATTTTTTGCCAAGTAGGTGTGGTCATCAACTCTTCTGTTGGAGTCTTCTAGATGACCATGCCCCCTTTAACAAGCCTATATGTATTTAGAGAAAAGTACAGCCGTACCTCGGGAACAGAGTGGCTCCGGAACAACAGAAAAACACCAGATTTAGGAAAATGACATCATTTGGATACAAAAAAATATATTTAAAACAAGTGCCAGGTTCTCTTTTAAAAAGCGTAAATTCATATGGCATAATCTGCACCTCTACATATGAAAGGAAGCTGATATGTGACCACACTCATGGGGTTACTGGGGGAGTTGTCCCATCCCTCCAATGACAGCAGAGAGAGAGGTCTACTCCGGATCGAAGACCCGCCCATGAGGAGCATTAAGAACAATAAACCTGCAATTCAAACACCATTTTTTCATCTTTTCTTTTGTATTAAAGGGCCCCCATGCTATATTTATAGTTGGGTTCTGTGTGCACCAGGTATAAATATGTGTAGCATGGGATCATTTTTATCTGCACATTCAGACTTGCACATTTTTTGTCACAAGAAGGACTTTATGACCGCTAAGTTCTTAGACGAGGCTGCATGTGATCTATTGTTCCCATGCTCCAGCAGCTAATTAACAAGTACGGTATATATGCTCCCCTGTGACAAATCTGATGGATCCCACTTTCTGCCAATTTCCATGTGTCGCTTTCATGTTGTCTTCCTGTTTCGTATCTGTGTTGCTATCAATGTAAAGAAGTCTCGATGGCTTCAGATCTGTACGTTTCCTCTGTGATTGCTGCCCGTGAGTAACTGCTTTACATGGAAGATGTTTTAAGGCTGAGGACACTTCTGCCTGTCCTCGGACCACCTCTCTGCACCAGATGGTCTGGATAGTCGGAAGGGGGGGAAAAAAAATCTAAAAGGGGTTAGATGTGTTGCCTTACACCCCATAGAAGCCGCATCACCCTTGTCTATGGGCGGTTTGGTTTTGCCATTCCGATCCATTCACTGGAATATGTCTGACCTGCAATACCAGGTATGACCCAATGACCATAGTGGCGCTGTTTTTCTTCTCCTCTCATCTAGCCCCTTTAAGACTTTAGTTTTTCAATTGGCTTTTGGGTTTGAAAATTTGGACTCTTAAAGAGACAGCCCGAGGCTAGTTTGGGATGCATATTAGTGTCCGTGAAGGCAACACTTGGTCCGCCATGCTTTCTTGCATGGTGGTTCTACTGAACAAAGCAGAACTTTAAAGATCCATTTGAAGATCTACATCCCCTATAGTATGACCACAGGAGTAGCGGACTCTAAAATCTGTCTTCATTACAGCCGTCTGAAATCGTCCTTACCCTCCATGTTGGGGGTCTGGAGCAGACGAGCTGTTGCCCACCGCACCCAATGAGTCTAGTGCTTTAGTAGTGCAGACCACCTAATGGAAATAATGATCTAATGGGTTGTCAGGGTCAAAATTGCCTAAATTTACATCCCGATTTCCCGGCCTCCAATGCTTCCATGTCTTGCTCGCCCTCGGGGCGCATAACGCTGGTCCTATCTGAAGCCATTTCTGTGACATTCTTGCCTATATTTTTTTTTACCTTCTTGCTCAGACTTCTTTCTTCCAGATACAATGTCCTTTTCTCCTTTCGCTTTGACATCTTCTTTGATTTTTTTTAATTTTTTTTTCCATTTATACATTTCCCATCGTTTTTGTTTTTCTCCCCCCTCCTCCCATAGTGCGGCCGAAACGCTGAGAACTTCGACCGATTTTTCACCCGCCATCCGCCAGTGCTAACGCCACCCGACCAGGAGGTGATCAGGAACCTCGACCAGTCAGAATTTGAAGGATTTTCCTTTGTTAACTCTGAATTTGTAAAACAGGAGCTGAAAGACTAAACGGTTTGAGTTGCCCCTATTCCCCCAAGTTACCTCCCCGGCCGGGGCCTGTACGTGTGTAATCCGTCACGGGGTGGCATGCTCGCCCCCATACAAATTGTTGAGTATTCATAACTATGCCATCTTGCTGAGTGTGTCGGGCACGGCCTCGCTGTGTGTTCAGAGCCCTGTGGTCGATTCCTTGTGTAACCCTTAGGATGTGAAGAAAGAGGGGCAATGTCTTAAGTCTTGTGACCAAGATGACGCGTTGGCTAGGGTGGACCATGAAGACCTATCCAAAGCCAAACTGGGCCACGAGAACGACGTATTCTCTATAAACCGACGTGTGGCCCTGGCAGAGCACGTCTTACTCATCCAGCTCCGGAACATAAACGATTCCGCTCATATAACAGAAAAAGGGGTTGTCTAGGAGTAAAAAAAAAAACATGGCTACTTTCTCCCCACATCACTTCTGTCCATGGGCTGTGTCTAGAAATGGCACAAGTGGACTCCCAGGACCCGGGCCATCAGCCATGTTGGAGATCTGTGGCCGCTGGGTGACCCACCGCTTATCTGACGGCATCCATGGCTCCTCATTTGATTAGCTGGCCTGGCGGTGATCTGCCTGCTACCTGACAGCATCTGATGCTCTTCATATGATTAGCTGGCCTGACTGCAATCTGCTTCCTACCTGACAGCATCCATGGCTCTTCTTTTGATTAGCTGGCCTAGCAGTGATCTGCCTGCAAATGAGGAGCCAGGGATGCTATCGGAATGATTAGCTGGCCTGGTTGTGATCTGCCTACTTCCTGACCGCATCCGTGGCTCTTCTTTTGATTAGCTGGCCTAGCAGTTATCTGCCTGCAAATAAGGAGCCAGGGATGCTATCGGAATGATTAGCTGGCCTGGCGGTGATCTGCCTGCTACCTGACAGCATCCCCGGCTCTTCATTTGATTAGCTGGCCTGGCAGCGATCTGCCTGATACCTGACAGCATCCCTGGCTCTCCTTTTGATTAGCTGGCCTGGCGGTGATCTGCCTGCTACCTGACAGCATCCCTGGCTCTCCTTTTGATTAGCTGGCCTGGCAGTGATCTGCCTGCTTCCTGACCGCATCCGTGGCTCTTCTTTTGATTAGCTGGCCTGGCAGCGATCTGCCTGCTACCTGACAGCATCCCTGGCTCTCCTTTTGATTAGCTGGCCTGGCGGTGATCTGCCTGCTACCTGACAGCATCCCTGGCTCTCCTTTTAATCAAAATGCTGGCAAGTAGGCGGTTGGTCGCTGGGCGTCTGTCGTAGTCGATGGACCAGGTCCTGACAATCGATTCCCACCCTCCCTAGTTGTGTTTGATATTTCAGCTCTATTCCATTTAAAATGAACGGGGCTGACCTGCACTACCACACACAACCTGTGCACAGATGTGGCGCTGGTTTACTGGCAGAAAGCGGCCATGTTTGTCTCATTTTTGTACCTAGGTACGACACTTGTGCATTAACTATGTAATTTTTGGACAGATCAATGATAGGGGAAAAAAAAAAGCCCTGGTCTATAATTTTCCATGACCCCGGCAAGGGCAAATCTCACAGGCCCGACGTCCCATTGGCCAAATCTCCCAAGCTGCGCTCCGTTCCTTCCCGTGTTTTCTGGCGCTGCGTGCCCGCGCTACACAGTAGATTTCCAAAGGGGCCAAAGCCTATCGATGACATAAAAATAAAGCAGATGTTCCTGTATGTGCGAGACCCCCATCATCCTCATCATCCTCATCACTTCCGCATGAGTGGAGAAGATAATGCACTAGCACAGCGAATGCCCCGGGCTCCGCTACAAATTGGCCAGTCGGCATGCAGCTTCAGCCAACCATTAACTCATTACTCCCTGCACATTCCCGTCCTGGCGCACAGGGCGAGCGCTCTGCCCGCCACTCCAGCGTCCATGTCAGTATTACCCCTGTCATTTTTTATTTTTTCTTTGCAAACTCCAGAACATGTTTGAACCTCCCTTTTAAGCAGTACACCTCTCCAAAGTTAGTCGCAGACATTTTTAATTTTGGAGAAGTGACCGGCGGCCGAGCCTGCAATCTGTGGCGCTCCAAGCTCAGTCAGACCATGCTGGGAGTTGTAGTGACTCTGCAACTGGAGACCCACCGGTTACCTAGCGCCGTCCTGGAACGACGCTGTCGGGGGTTACACTATTAGGGAGGCAAAAATGCTGCATCCCATTATTGTCATATGCAGTATTTTTATGCTGGAAGATTAATCATAGCAATAATTATTTCCCGCAGTGACGTCTGATTGTTTTTATAGTTTATTTGCAACTATAACTCCCACCGGGCAACCAGGAGGGAGGAAAAAGTGTTGGAGCTTAGTTTGACCATGTGTGTGAATGTAGCTGTCCATACCGGCCCTGTATCTAATGCCGAGGCACAGGGGCTCATATATCTAAATGAGGCAAAGCTGCAGTACCAGACATGGCCTGTGGACAAGAGTGGTGCTGTTTCCACAAAAGGAAATTTTCTGCTAAACTAATACAAACCTGGATCTATCGATCTCAAAAGCACTGTGCATTTAAAATGGTCCCCTAGCCCCCCAATCATGCTCCAGTCTGTATATTTCCCATGCACCATGACGCCTTTAGCTACCGTCCTGCACGTTAATTCTTGGGGTCCTGCAAAAACCCAGTGCAAAATTAGAAAATTGCGACCATTACATGCAACTCCTGCTTCTATTACTAGCCCAATAATTAGTTCTCCCAGTAGATGGGATTCGCTTTTACATAGAGGCCCGTTTCGTGCTGGGTAAGGGGGAATATGGTGCTGGTGTATTGTGGGTAAGGGGGTATATGGTGCTGGTGTATTGTTGGTAAGGGGGTATGGTGCTGGTGAATTGTGGTGCAAATGTGCAGCAAATTTCACCCTTTGCAGCCAGGAATTGCATTCAAATCTACATGCAAGATAAAAGGTTGTTTTTTTGCATCTGATTCTCTGTGGCATAAATATATGTACAGCACTTTTAATCATGCAAAAAAACAAAAGACGTCCAGAATTTGTAAAGGGATGTAATAAAAGCTCTATCCTCGGAGATGTGGTCCAATGCTGTATTAGCCATTCCTATAAAAAATAAAAAAAAAAACATTGGGCCCCTTGATTACTTGATGCTATTTTATTGGCAGGTTACAGACGGTTTGTATATTTTTATGGAATTGCTATTTAAGTTACTTCGAGAGCGGAACGTTTAGCATCCTGACGCTAGCTGGGCGCTGATTAATTTTTTTGTTTTAGTTTCTGATATCCTTCAGTTTTTCCCCAAATAGCGAACACAATGGAGCTTCCTGCATACGGTGTTATCACTGAGGTCAATGTGGAGACTGTATACAATGAGCGCCCCCTAGTGGTGGCTGCCGTCATGTTTGTGTTAGTATACGAGATCGGGGTGACTGGTGTATGATTAGTACGGCAGAGATTAAAGGGAATCTTCTCATCGGGGTCTGATCTTCCAGTATGAGGGATGTTTTTTTATTTTGTTTTTTTATTATTTTGTTTTTTTTAAGCCATTATTTTGTATATGATTTTCAGCACATGTTTTCAGGACATCCTGTATTCATCCTCTGTATAAATGTCTTGTGCCAGTTTAACTTTTCGTACTAATAAAAAATTAAATTTATGCTGAATTTGTTTCCAACTGGTCAGGATGTATCCTAAAAAAGAAAAAAAAAAAGACGTTCCTGCATCGGCCGAGTTGACAAGTCTTCCAGGAGTGATTGTAAGCTAAAAGGGGTCATAAATGGGGGTATTGTTGGATAGTGGCTGTAAATACAATTGATTTTGCAATTTATCAATTCTCAAAATTTTCTGCCATTTTTGAGATATTAACATTTTTGTTTACAGCTCGTTGCCCTGGAGACCGACCACCACTGCTAGGCAGCAGCACATGGGCAGTGCTTACAAGGTTTTCTTTTTCTATTGAGATGAGCTTGTAAGCGCTGCTTTGAAGCCGTCCTGGCTCGCCGGAGTGCGTGGTTACCTCCTAATCCTGACCAGGTTATAACAGAGGTGGTCGGTTTCCTTGGCAATGAGCTGTAAACAAAAGAAAAGTTTTAATATCTGAAGAACGGCTGCAAATATTAATAAGCAATAAATTGCAAAAGTGCTTGTTTTTACCAGCTTTATCCAATAATATTCACATATGAAGATCGGAATAATAATAATCCTTTTTAAAGGGTACTTCGTATCTTTTAGAAGTTATCACCAACCAAAGGGGGAGAAGGTTACGACTCCTCGGACCCCCACTAATCCTGAAAACTAGGCGCGTCTGAATGGAGAAGTGGCCAGGTATGCACATTCCCACTCTGTGGGACCACCAGAAAAGCTGCGGTCAGACCCCTACTGATCAGGACGTTATTGCCCATCTAATGGCTGATGGCGTCTAAAGATGGCATTGCCCCTTTAAGAGCACATAACTTTTTCTGCACCTCATTGGAAGTGAATATGGGGTGGGCTGCGCCATTCCCAAAACAACTGATGGAACAGAGACAGTGTGAAATTTGGTCATGTGAACAGCGTCCCTGACAATGCCGCCATGTAGCCGCAGCCTTTATCAGACTTGCTTCCCTATGGGGAGGTTGCCCTTAAATCTAATGTCAGAGGTGTCATGGAGAAGGAGATTGGTCTGTGCTGGGAGAACCCAATCCATCAATATGAAGAATTTATGAACAAGTGTAGCTGCAGTGCAAAGCAAGGCGGACAGAGCGGCATTCCGAGGCCTGCAGCGTGCCAGTGAGAAGCTGGTAGGTGGAACTGGACTGGTAATCCACCAGTCCTATCAATACTGCCATCATGGCCTCTCTTGGTTTCCCGTCACGGCCATCTTGCCAACACGACCGGCTGGATGAACCAGTAACGTCATGGGGATGTTATTATGGACACAATGGGGGGGAAAACTCCACGGCGACCAATCAGCTACCAACTCTCATTTTTCTGAGGCACTTTTGAAAATGAGAGCTGCATCCTGATTGGTTGCTTCACTTGCACCAATTTTTAGGCAGAAGACACTTTAAGACATATCGGCATAATCACCTCTAAAAGGCCAAGGTGGAACGGCACCACAAACATTTGGATTTGTTTGACCCAAGGGGGCTTTCTCTGGGTAATAATGAAAACTGGGTAAGGCGGTCCGTGATGAGACTGATGCAGGTTACGGGGGGGTGGGCGCCAGTGGTGGATTAAGCTATAATCTCGGCCATCTCTGCCGGGAGCTCTAGTAGTAGTAACCCGAGGAGCGGCCGCTCCGTGACATCCCTCCATCGTGAAGGAGATCACCGGGGCCCACGTCGGAGCGGCGCGCGCTGTGTTCCATGGTAGAATGGTTGTCATGGTAACTGTCAGAACATGGGAGCTCCGGGCGTCCTGCGGAGAGATGGGTGAAGATCTGCTTTTCGCTGCAGGGATTTAACCCTTTACGCATAAATGGAGGCGATTTCATCTCTAGGCGGGAACCCTACATAGCGATCCTTCTGCTCCGATATAAGACGAGCCGGAGCCAAACTTGTATTAATACCGGAGCGCAAACTATTAGCACCTATACCGCGACCTGGCGCAAACGTTGGAGTCTATGATAGTTATTAGCGATTTAAAGGGGTTGGCCAACATTAGAGAAACATGGAGGCATTATTTACCAAAACAGCGCCGCCACTGTTCACAGGTTTTGTATGGTACTACAGCTTAAAAAAAATATATATATATATAATAATTTGGCAGGGGCCGCACCGTGACTGATCTCCACGCTGCTGCTATGTAGCCGCATAATTCAGGTGAATGGGGTTGCAAAAAAGATAGAACCAGTTGGAGTTTTTGCAACCTCAATCTCCCGCGTTGGGCCCAGTTCAGACGTCCGATCTTCACAGACAGCGCTTGTACCTGTGATAATTTATGGGGCCATTCACATGTCTGATTTTTTATTTTTTTTTCCCAACGGACCGAGTGGTCCCCATAAAATATCAGAGACCTATCCGAGTGTCTGATCAAAATCAGTGATGCCAGACATTCTCTCTGAAGAAAGCGGACTGCGCTCTGCTGACATTTGAGTGCAGTCCTTTTTTCATGGACTGTCAAAGTGGAGAAAATGGGCTGCCGCTCGCACCGCACTCTCATCAAACTTTTGATCACAGTCTGATTTTCTTGTCCATGGAAAAATCTGACATGTGAATGAAAACCGTGCAATCTGCTTCATGGCTATAGTCGCTGTAGAGAGACAGCCGTTTGGATGCCCCCCATTCTGGCTCGCCAGATTATCCATCAACATCTAGTGTGTGGAGGGTTGTTTTTGTTTTGTTTTTATTTATTTTTTTGACAATTTATTTTTTTTCATTTTTTTTTTTTTTTTACAATTATTTTTTTTTAATTTTGTTTGTGCCCCCAGTAGGTTGTGATTTAGGCTGCCAGTACCATACATTATTATAACACATCGATTGATTGATCTCTGACCTGATCTGTGATGATCCTGGAGACCCTTCCGGTCACTGCATATCGATCATCTGGCACAGGAGAGTTTAAAAAAAAATTGTATGAAACGGTTATTCCCATCATGGATGCAGCTGGTAAATACAAGCACTTTTGCAATTTACTGCTTAAAATTTGCACCCATTTTTTAAAAAATATTAACACTTTTCTTTTGTTTACAGTCCGTTGCCTAGGAGACCGACAACCGCTGATAGACAGTAGAACATGCGCAGCGCTCGTACGCACGGTTTTGAAGCTGTCTACGATCTCTAGAGCACGCGGCTGCTGTCTGATTTTGGCCATCTTCAGCGCCGTGTTTACAAGCTTAGACAGCAACGGTGGTCGGTTTCCTAGGCAACGAGCTGTAAACAAATGGAAACGGTTCATTACTCAACAACGGCTGCAAATTTTAAGTAGCAATAAATTGCAATAAAATATCCATCTATGAAAATGGAAATAAACCTTTTAAAATTGCCTAAAATTTCTGAAATAAGCAATTACTATTCGGTTAAAAAAAAAAATAATAATTCCATCTATCCGACGACATTTTTTTGTTAATTTTACTTGATCCTAATCTCTCTTCTATCTGTTGTTTTTTTTTTCTGTATAATCCAGGATTATTTGGCCTCCGTTTTGATCAAAAAAAATTTTTTTTTTTTTAAAGGGTCTAAATTTTGGAATATTTTTGGCGCTCGTGTTGCGTTTGGCTGTTGTGTGCGCCTGGATGCAGAGGAGGAGGATGGAAGCTGGTGTGACTGTATTGGTTAATGCTCCCATCATTTCCATGAACATCAAAAAGTTTCCGAAAAAGTTGCAATAAACCTTCACGTTACCCTTTATTGCAAAAATGGCCGCATTCCGCCATCCCACCCATCCTTGGTGTGCCGCCGTCCCTCCCGATAACGGAGTTTGTTCACTTCTTACTTCTGCAGAAGGACAAGAGGGACACCTCTAACTTTGACAAGGAGTTCACCCGTCAGCCCGTAGAGCTCACCCCCACGGACAAACTCTTTATCATGAACCTGGATCAGAATGAGTTTGCCGGATTTTCGTACACAAACCCGGAATTTGTGATCAATGTGTAGCGGATGGAGAAACATCTGACGGGAACCTTCAGACCCAACCAGGATCTGGTGATGCCAGTGGGGTTGTGTTCCAGGGCTCTCAAGATTGTACTTGGGCTAACAGAAATCACTCTATATGCAATGAAGGTAGCCCAGAAACCAGGCGGCTGGGACATCCTCCCCCAAAATAACATATCGTTACGTAATACAGAGCAGATGTCTAGGAACATGTAGCAGAGCCGAGTTTGTTTTAATTAACACCATTTTTTTTAAATATATCTTGATCCATTTATCCGCTACGGAGATTGAAAAAAATCTGGCTGCCTGCAGTCACCACTAGGGGGAGCTGTTGTTCTCACACAGAACTCAATAAAGCAGTAAGCGCCCTCTAGTGGTGGCTGCAGGTAGGACAAAATGTTATGCAGCTCTGATTCAGAAGTGTATGGGGAAAATGCAGCTCTGACCACTCCAGATATATTGGTGAATCCGCAGGCCTAAATATGACTCTTACAAAAGATGGAGAAGTACTTTCATTTCTTTTTCACTGCACAAATGTCACATAAAGTCTATGGGTTGTGTCTGCTATTACAGCTCTTCAACATTAAAGCGAATTTGGACTTGGCTGCAATACCAGACACAACCTGTAGAAAGATATGGCGCTGTTTTTGGACAGATTTGTTGCCTAGAGATTAAAGGAGAAGATCAGGATTGGAAAAAGCCAGCGCCACACCTGTCCAGTGGGTTGTTAGTGGTATTACAGCTCAGTCCCATCTACTTCCATAGAGTAGTTTTGTTTTTTTTTTAATCCTGGCCAATTCTGTCTTTGTAATAAATAGGTATTGTCACGTTTGGATATTATCCCTTATCCTTGGTATAGTGGATAATTTCCGGATTGCTGGGATCCCCATCAATCTCAAAAACCAGGGGTTGATTATGGTCATCAGCTCCATTCTTAACGGGACCGCCGGAGATGGTCGAGGCAGTGCCCCACGAAGAATGAATGCAATGCGCATGGTCGACTTTGGCGCCATTTATATGAGGCTCTTCCAAGCCCAGGTTTTTGGGATCAGTGGGGGGTCCCAACAGTCAGACCCCCAGCGATAGGGGATAATCTCCACACTTGGGAGTTACCCCTTTAAGGAAAGGGGAGTAACGATCACAGAGACACAGGTCCTATTTGTATGTCCATTAGGAAGGCGGCCATCTTAGGCTCTGTGGCTTGATGTCAGAACGGTGCGGTATATTTACAGCCAATGACGGCTGTTTCTCCTGCAGCTCCTCCTCCCCTCTCACAGCAGGCTCTTATGGAAAAGGTCCAGCATGGTGTTAGTGTCTGGTATCAGTTCTGCCCTTTTCCATTGATGGAGGCTAGCTGTAGTACCTCATACAACCTCTGCATAACAGAGGCGCTGTTTCATGTTCTGTTTAGTTTATCATCCGCCACCTGCGGTTATTACAATTGATAACTAAAGCCCTATTTTTTCCGCCCTTATAATCATCTCTTTAGGGGCTGATGGGTGATGAATAGCGGCTCAGACCTAAAGCCGTAAGTAGCTTTCAGCCTCCAAACCTTTAAGACTGATTCTGCCCATCCATAATATCATTGCAGGAAGAGTTATTACACTGAGCGGTACGAGATAAGGAGAACCAGGCTTCTGCTACAAACAGCGCCACTCCTGGCAGCAGGCTGTGTCTGGTACTACAGCTAAAACCACCGGAGGGGGGGTAAAGGTGTTTTATTTTACCGGGGGGCAATTCAATCAGATGGAGCAGGGGTTGTCCTAGCAGGGGGGAGCCCTCTTATGATGATTTAGGGCCCCATTCAGACATCAGGTTTTTCGCATGATTGCTATCCTGTTTTTTATGTGAAAAAAACCTGAAAACTCCGACAAAACACTTGTTCAGATGTTGCAGTTTTGCAGCTGGAAAAAAAAAAACCTCAGCGTGTGACAATATCTACAAAAAGAGATTTTTTTTCTTGCAGCATGTCAATTATTTCAGCTTTCAAATTAATAGGTAAAAAAAAATAAAAACATAAACGCAGTAAAAACATAATTTGGGTGCACATATTCAATGTGTACGTGCCCCTACACCCATCATTTCAGTCCCGCAAAGTGTTATGCTATAAAGGGACGACAACCTCCTCCTATTCATTCTATTACGCTCTGTTATCAGGGGGGTTTTTTTGTTAGTTTTTTTCGAAAAATGTCATACTTCTCCACTTTTGCACCAACACATTCAGCTCTGCTACATCCTGAACGGCTGCCCATCAGCGAGAATATGAGCATTTTTTATTTTTTTTTATTAATATATTCATAATTGATCATCAAGAATTTGTAAAGGGCAGAAGTGAGCGGGGAGGTGATTATCTCCTGCCTGAGCTCTTATGTAAGACCTGGTAGTGGCAGATTTATTTTTTTTTCCTCCTAATGGAAGTGTCTGAGAAGTTTTATTGTCCCCTTAAACACATTAGCTGCTCTGATAAGTCTGAATTGCACAGGCCTCGCAGGAGACGCGGACCCCCCCGCCCCACATATCCCAGTGGTATCTGCCTCTCGTTCTGAGCCACCGATGGTGAATGCAAGGAGGATTTCTGCTGTGATCATGTTCCCGTGGTATCGGCCGGTCACACACTTTGCCAGGGGAGCGTGGCCCCTAGAAAAGGCCGCCCAGCTGGTGAGGGTCATAACCTCACATCCCCTAATTCACGTTCTTGATCCCTGGTAGGAGTACACAACCCCTCTCCATTCCTCCACTCTTATTTAATAACTCACAGGGAGGCGGAGCCTAAAGTTAGTACTGCCCACGAGGAAGCAGAGAGGAACCAACAGAGCTGCAGGCTCCTCTGCACAGTTCCAAGGGGCTGTTTCTAAGTACAGATTGTATCACCTGTCCAAGGGAGAGTGACTCCCCCCTAGAAAACCCTGCCCAGCTGGTGTTGGGTCATGACCTCACATCCCCTAACTCGTGTTCATGAGGAGCTGGTGCTTTTTGATCCCCGGTAGTAATAGCACAGTCTCCTTTCCATTCCTCACCCCTTATTTAATATCACTGTCATTAACAGGGAAGCAGAGCCTAAAGTGAGTACTGCCCATGAGGAAGAAGAGCTGCAGGCTCCTCTACACAGTTCCCAAGGGCTGTTTCTAAGTAGAGGGTGCATTCCTGTCCAGGGGAGAGAGGCCTTAGAAAAGGCTGCCTAAAATCCCCTAACTCATTCATGAGGAGCTGGTGCTTTTTGTTCCCTGGTAGTAGTTGAAGTAGCACAGCCCCTCACCATTCCTCCACCCTTATTTAAGAACACTGTCACCTTTGACTCCGCCTTCCTGTTAGTACCGCCCATGAGGAAGCAGAGGGGAACTAACAGAGCTGCAGGCTCCTCTCTGTAGTTCCCAGGGGCTGTCTTTACGTACAGAGCTCATCCCCAGTCCAGTGGTGTAGCTATAGAATGTGCAGAGCTAGCCATTACAGCCAGGCCCCTCGTCAATACACAAAGACCCCAGAATTGCCATGGTAAGTGAGAGCCATGGCTCGGAGTTTGCATTAGGGCCCAGAATCTCCAGGGTATGCGTCTCAGCACTAGGCCTGATGGCGTGGTACCTGCAGCCTCCATACTTTATTGATTTTTCAGTGTTATGTGGGCACCATATGGTACAACATAAGGGCAGGTGTCAATAGAGGGCGCTCCACGGCCTATTAACCTAGGGTTGGCCCTGGAAGTTCTGAAGGTCTGCTGTTAGAATAACTTTCGTGTTCCTATGACAGTGCTTCCTGTCCCATCGCTCCATGTTAGCATAGCTTGGCCCAAAATAAAAAAATCCAGCTTTTATTTTTCTAGCACCGGTATGAAAATATGAACAATAAAACCAGTGACCTTCCCAGTAATTTTACCACATCCCATTAGTAGGATTTAGCTTCCAGAGAACCCTTGGGCAGGAAGTGTTGTCGTGGGGACGAAGTCCGAAAGGATCGTACAGACAGGTAAAATATGTATCAGTTTGGCCATTTTTATGAGACCTTCATGTTAGTTGGAGCATCTTCAGGAACAGTGAAAACTTACAAAAAAATCCTCTATTTTTGGTTGTTCTGGTTCACAGCTGATTTTCCTATGCACACGTCCCGTCCGGCACACCCCAGTCAGCGTGAGCGAACTCGTAATCCTGGTTGAAATTCAGAAAAAAAAAAAATATTTTAGAAAAATATCATTGTGCCAACTCGCTTTTTTGTTCCTAGGGGGCAGCCTTGAGTATTTCTAGAACTTGTGACAGTAAAATAACAATGGTGGAAAGTGATTTGCTACCTGTTGATAGAGAACAGAAACTCCCAGCATGTCAGGACAGATGCATGCATGATGGGAGTTGTATTTTTATAGGGAATGTCCATGATGGGAGTATTTTTTGCAGCCAATGGCCACCGGTGAAAACTAATGGATTTTGGACTAATATTTAAAGGGACACCAACCTTTTAACTTGGAACCAACTTGGCTTTGTTGAAGATTTCTGATCCAGAAATTTGCCACTGATTGATCTGAATGAGCGATTTAGGGGTTAAGTAGATGCCTCCGTTTTTAGGATGTCACGTATCCCTTTAAAGCGCTGATCTCTCGCCCGCCTGGAGACTGTTGCTTTAAGGGCGGATGAGAATGATGTGTCCGCGGACTGTGCCACATGTCAACTTCCAACTTCTTCCAAAACTTTGTGTACTTTTGAACTAATACCTGAATTTAGGGCTTGGATTGTGTGGCCTTCCATGTTCACGGGTTGGCCGGCGCGGCCATTGTCTTCCATACGTCTGCTGATCTATTTATTCTTGGGCCTTGTGTACAAGATCCGGTTACTGCATGTATGACATGAAAAAAAAAATAAAATAAATAAATGATCAGTCTTTTAAAATGAAAAAAACTTTTGTCTTTTTTTTTTTTTTTTACTTTATTTGGTGTTTAAAAAAAAAAAAAAAAAAAAATAGTTCTTCAATGCAAGTCTGGATTGGCACCAAAAAAACTAAAGGGGTGTTTGGTGTTTTTTTTTTTTTGTTTTTTTTATCCATGACCAATCACGATTCTGGTCTCTACCTTCTCTTGCCATCTAGTCAAAGGACCACTGTAGCCAGTCACTGGTGGGCTGCAGCGGTCAGATGGCACATAAAGCCTCACCTAGCCATGTGACTGATGTGTCCAATCTGTGAGCGGCACGTGATCACCTGTGGGGGACTACAAAGACCAGAAGGGAGTCGTGAAATATTGAAAATGGACCAGAAGGGAGTTCCGTAAGGTGACTGAATATTTGTTTTCTATATAAGCAGGTTTTTTTTAAAATGGCAGGACAACCCCTTTAAGGAGAAGTCATCATAAAATAAGTTTTCGTGTATCACAGCTTACCTGCTCCCCCTCTCATCACAAACGACCTTTGCACATGCTCATTAGACTCTTCAATACAAAATAAAGGGTGGCTAATGTACATGTATTATTTCCTGAAACAAAAAAAAATTAGAGTCTAAAACAAAAAATCCTCATTGACCAGTGTGAAAATTGCAAGATTTTATATTTTGAATGCGTATTGTGCCATTGAAAATTTAAAATAAAATTGCCACAATTAAAAAAAAAAAAAAAAAAAACTAATCATTTTAAAAATTGCCACAATTTAAAAAAAAAAAAAAAAAAAATTAAGTATTTTTTGAGCATGGGGCACCATATTCTAACTCCTTACAGTCTCCATATCTCGGCTTTCTATGATGAAACATTATTCTTAATCAGTTATTATAATAAAGATTTTTCATGTTTTTTTTTACCCACTAATCTTCATCTTTCTCATTATGAATATGCCGCCATTAGGCGATAATTATCAGCTCATCGCGCCAGGGGCTTCATTGTCTAAGCGGTTGTCCACCTCTGAGGGGGAGGGACCATAAATATTTTTCCCCTTTAAATTTGGGGCTAAAAAACATTTTTGTAACTGAGCTTCAAAAAAAAAAAAAAAAATTCTGAACTGTTTTCGCTTTTAAATCCGCACAGAGAAAAAAGGATGTGATAATAGCTACACACTCTCCTGTCAGCCCATCAGAATGAGTCCCCTGACTGATTCTCCGTTAGCTCATTCTGCAGCCAGCAATAGATAATTTAAAAAAAAAAAAGACTATAGAAGGTAAATTTTAAGGAAACACAATTGCAAAAATGCATGTATTTAAAAAACAAAAAAAACCAACCCCTTTGAGAATGAAGCCCCTGGGGCGATGAGCTGATGACCCTGGGAACCAAAGTATAAATCTTTATGCACTGAGCTCCCCCTAGTGGTGGCTGCAGATAAATATAATTTTATTGTATAGGGGAGCAGTGTTTTTTTTTAATCATGTATTTTTTTTTTTTATTAAGGCATATGACACGCCATTAACACAGTCCGATACAATTTCCAGACAAATACCGTACATAGGGGAGCAGTTTAGTGCTGGCTCTCCCCTTTCCAACTGTCCTGCTGTCTTCTATGGTCCTGCTGGACAGCTAGTAGGCCCGAGAGGACCCATCAGCCATTCCTGTGCATTACATGAACTTGCACCGTGTTCCGACTCGCTGCAGGAACCAATCTTGTCCCAAAAATTAGTCTGTTCCTACAAAGCAATTTGTAGTAATGTCACATGAGTGCACAATGTGGCGCCACTCCATTGCCATTAATGGTCATGATGGTTGTATTGCATGGTCATGGTCATGGCGGCCCACTAGAAGAGCAGGGAAGGACCGGATAAGATTTCTTGAGCATATGAGGAGAAGACAAGACGAAACATGGCTGTCAGCTCCTCGGCTTCTCCAAGCTGATGTGAAGAAGAGAAGCTCATTAGTTTTGCGAGCCGCGACCCAGCTCCGCCATCGTCTCTGACCTTCAGCCGGATTCCCCTGCAGGCGATCTCCTAGACGTTTCATCTGCACAATAATCCTGTTCTACTCATTATTCTTTAACTTTGCCCTCAAAGCATTGGCATCGAATCAATTAAAAGGTGGCACGGGAAGCCTGCGCACTCATTAGCCGCTCCCGGCCTCGGTCTCCGCCACTCGTTGCCCCGGTGTAATTGTGATGGCGGTAAGGGAAGAATGCGATAAAAATGTCAAGATCTTACAAGGTTCCTTTGTTTATATTCCCTGGTACCAAGATCCATCCCGTTATTCCGGAACGTTGGCAGATGCCAAGAGACAGCGCCAAGTTGTATCCTAATTTGGATTTAGGCCATCATCTCAAGCACCAAGAAGTCTGGGTGTAAGTGCACCCTCTACACCCCCAATAGCTGCAACCCTGGGGGTCTTCATTAATATTCACCCATTTTTCATTTGTAAAGTCCCCCAATCATCAGCTGATCATAGCTAGTGATTGGCTGTAATCTTGGCGGGAATCTGCTACCACGTGTTCTGCATCCCTGCAGTGCCCCCGCAGGAGAAATGAGGCATTACACTGTGCCTATTGATACTGATGTATTGTCTATGTAATGTGTAGATCTGTTGGGTTCTCCAGAACACTCTATCCTGACCAATTGTTGAGGATCCTGAATAGGGACACCGATCCCCCTCTATTAATTCACAATGAGTTGTTTGAGAAGGGTTCTTCTAAATAGTTTTCTGATAATCGCTTTAGGGGTCTGTGCTCAAAAAAAAATTTTTTTTTCCATGTGGGTGAAACTGACGAGGTTTTCAAGTGGAAACTAGATGAGGAAACACCAATTCTTTTTATTATTTTTTTTCGGCAAATGGAATTAAAATGTCTACTTTTGGGTGGGATTTGCATAAACACCACCTTTTTGGTCCCAGAACTCCATATATTTGGACCATATAGGTTCTGGGGGATCTTCCTGCCTTAGTTTTAATTATTAGCTTAGGTTTTTATACATCAGGGGAATCAAACGTGAGCTGTCAGTGGCCCTGTCGATTGGTGGTCTTAAGGCACCTACATTTTTTCCGGAATCTACTTTTAAGCCGTGGCCTCGGTGCATGTAACTAACGGGATATTTTTCTTGCAGCGCTCTAGAAATGTAGGTCTTCCACTGATTACACGGAGGAAATCCTCTTCAATCAGCCATTGACATTATGGGTTTGGAAACCTAAGAGTTAATAGAAGGGGGGGGCGGGATGCCGCCTGCTCTGGGATTCTAAGCCAGTTATTCTGATTGACGCTTCCCCTCTCCCTGGTACAATGAGATGAGATTTGCTTTACAATTTCAATCAATCAAGTTTGTCGTGGCTTCACTCGGGCAATTTGCGATAGCGACATTTACATATCACCAAAAAGCCGGGGAAAAAAAATAAAAATTGACGTCATTGTTAATTGTAGCAGAGCTGAGTCTGATATGTAATCATGTGAAGCGGGAGGCAGCAGTAATGACGGCTCCGACTCATTGTATAGGGAGATAATTCTGCTCTAGGGACTCTATTGTCTATATGTGGGGGTGATATGACACATTGGTAAGATTTATTATTATTGAGGCCAAACTCGGCGATTTATGTGGGATCAGACAACCATCCATGGTGTATGGGGGCAGATGATGGCAGGGAAGATAGGGATCGGACAACCGTCCATGGTGTATGGGGGCAGATGATGGCAGGGAAGATGGGGATCGGACAACCATCCATGGTGTATGGGGGCAGATGATGGCAGGGAAGATAGGGATCGGACAACCATCCATGGTGTATGGGGGCAGATGATGGCAGGGAAGATGGGGATCGGACAACCGTCCATGGTGTATGGGGGCAGATGATGGCAGGGAAGATGGGGATCGGACAACCGTCCATGGTGTATGGGGGCAGATGATGGCAGGGAAGATGGGGATCGGACAACCGTCCATGGTGTATGGGGGCAGATGATGGCAGGGAAGATGGGGATCGGACAACCGTCCATGGTGTATGGGGGCAGATGATGGCAGAGAAGATGGGGATCGGACAACCGTCCATGGTGTATGGGGGCAGATGATGGCAGGGAAGATGGGGATCGGACAACCATCCATGGTGTATGGGGGCAGATGATGGCAGGGAAGATAGGGATCGGACAACCATCCATGGTGTATGGGGGCAGATGATGGCAGGGAAGATGGGGATCGGACAACCATCCATGGTGTATGGGGGCAGATGATGGCAGGGAAGATAGGGATCGGACAACCATCCATGATATATGGGGGCAGATGATGGCAGGGAAGATCGGTTGTCCGATCCCTTCCATGGTGTATGGGGGCAGATGATGACAGGGAAGATAGGGATCGGACAACCGTCCATGGCGTATGGGGGCAGATGATGGCAGGGAAGATGGGGATCGGACAACTGTCCATGGTGTATGGGGGCAGATGATGGCAGGGAAGAAAGGGATCGGACAACCATCCATGGTGTATGGGGGCAGATGATGGCAGGGAAGATAGGGATCGGACAACCATCCATGATATATGGGGGCAGATGATGGCAGGGAAGATCGGTTGTCCGATCCCTTCCATGGTGTATGGGGGCAGATGATGGCAGGGAAGATAGGGATCGGACAACCGTCCATGGAGTATGGGGGCAGATGATGGCAGGGAAGATGGGGATCGGACAACTGTCCATGGTGTATGGGGGCAGATGATGGCAGGGAAGATGGGGATCGGACAAACGTCCATGCTGTATGGGGGCAGATGATGGCAGGGGAGATGGGGATCGGACAACCATCCAATGTGTATGGGGGCAGATGATGGCAGGGGAGATGGGGATCGGACAACCATCCAATGTGTATGGGGGCAGATGATGGCAGGGGAGATAAGGAGCAGACAACCATCCAATGTGTATGGGGGCAGATGATGGCAGGGGAGATAAGGAGCAGACAACCATCCAATGTGTATGGGGCAGATGATGGCAGGGGAGATAAGGAGCAGACAACCGTCCAATGTGTATGGGGGCAGATGATGGCAGGGAAGATAGGGATCGGACAACCATCCATGATATATGGGGGCAGATGATGGCAGGGAAGATCGGTTGTCCGATCCCTTCCATGGTGTATGGGGGCAGATGATGGCAGGGAAGATAGGGATCGGACAACCGTCCATGGAGTATGGGGGCAGATGATGGCAGGGAAGATGGGGATCGGACAACTGTCCATGGTGTATGGGGGCAGATGATGGCAGGGAAGATGGGGATCGGACAAACGTCCATGCTGTATGGGGGCAGATGATGGCAGGGGAGATGGGGATCGGACAACCATCCATGGTGTACGGGGGCAGATGATGGCAGGGGAGATGGGGATCGGACAACCATCCATGGTGTACGGGGGCAGATGATGGCAGGGGAGATGGGGATCGGACAACCATCCAATGTGTATGGGGGCAGATGATGGCAGGGGAGATAAGGAGCAGACAACCATCCAATGTGTATGGGGCAGATGATGGCAGGGGAGATAAGGAGCAGACAACCGTCCAATGTGTATGGGGGCAGATGATGGCAGGGAAGATGGGGATCGGACAACCATCCATGGTGTATGGGGGCAGATGATGGCAGGGGAGATGGGGATCGGACAACCATCCATGGTGTACGGGGGCAGATGATGGCAGGGTAGATGGGGATCGGACAACCATCCATGGTGTACGGGGGCAGATGATGGCAGGGGAGATGGGGATCGGACAACCATCCATGGTGTACGGGGGCAGATGATGGCAGGGGAGATGGGGATCGGACAACCATCCATGGTGTACGGGGGCAGATGATGGCAGGGGAGGTAGGGATCACACATGTTGAATTTACACACCAGATCCTGTTTTCAGGGAGGATGGATTGCCTCCAGAGGTGCTTGGAACCACTTACGCCGTAAAAACAAAAGCCAAAAAAAAACAATAACAAATGGTGGGATTGTGTTTTTTTCCCACTATGTCCCTCCACGCTTTCTCGTCTTTCTGTACATTATATGGTGAAATGGATGGTGTCACGCAAAACTAAAACTGGTCCTGCAAATAACAAGCCCCTGTAGGGTTATATAAGGAGAAAAAAAATTATCGCTCTGGGAAGTAAAAACAAAAGCCCAAAAATTGGGGTGAAAAAAAAAAAAAAAAAAATCCCTAAAGGGCTTAACCTGTCTTGCCCGTTGAAAACACATGCACGCTCAGCCATACTGTGCATGTGTATGAGGGAGACTAGGAAAAATAGCAGCCGGCTACCTAAAAGGGCACTTGACCTCGGTGCCATGTGCCCGGTGGGCGACAATAGACCATTTTCCCTTGGCCGGGGTATTTAGATACAGGACTAAGAGCAGAAACCTAAACCTTTGCCCCAGGTGAAAGATAGCACAGTCCTAACCTAAAGATGCTCATAGCAACCAATCACAGCTCAGCTTTCATCTCTTAATCTGCTATGGGAAGATGAAAGCTGCTCTGTGATTGGTCGCTATGGGCAACAAGGCCATATATGAGGCCTACATGACTGGCCTTACTGAGCTACCGTAACTCTGCTTAATTACTGAATGACAGATCCAATTGATAAGAGATAAGAAGCCGAAGCGATTGCCGGTGGGATGTTCTAATTTGCTTTAATCATAATCCAGCTTCGTTAATCGCTTTTAATTTTTATTAATCAAATATTTATTAAAAGGAAATCTACTTTTATACTCTGTGTCTGTCACTCTCATCGCCTCGAGCTGCGGCACATAGAGGAGAAGCATCAAAATAAAGTGCGGAGATGAGAGGGGAGAAGGGAGATGATCAGGAGATGGCTGAAGGTGATAACGAGGGAAGGGAAAGCCAGAGACACAGACAGTCAATTCTGATGGTTGGAAGATTTCAGTTATTTCTCAGCTACTGCAGAACCTCATAATACACACCTCAGCTACTGCAGAACCTCATAATACACACCTCAGTTACTGCAGAACCTCATAATACACACCTCAGTTACTGCAGAACCTCATAATACACACCTCAGCTACTGAAGAACCTCATAGTGCACAGCTCAGCTACTGCAGAACCTCATAATGCACACCTCAGCTACTGCAGAACCTCATAATACACACCTTAGCTACTGCAGAACCTCATAATACACACCTCAGCTACTGCAGAACCTCTTACTACACACCTCAGCTACTGCAGAACCTCATAATACACACCTCAGCTACTGCAGAACTTCATAATACACACCTCAGCTACTGAAGAACCTCATAATACACACCTCAGCTACTGCAGAACCTCTTACTACACACCTCAGCTACTGCAGAACCTCATATTGCACACCTCAGCTACTGAAGAACCTCATAATGCACACCTCAGCTACTGCAGAACCTCATAATGCACACCTCCGCTACTGCAGAACCTCATAATACACACCTCAGCTACTGAAGAACCTCATAATACACACCTCAGCTACTGCAGAACCTCTTACTACACACCTCAGCTACTGCAGAACCTCATAATGCACACCTCAGCTACTGCAGAACCTCATAATGCACACCTCAGCTACTGCAGAACCTCATAATACACACCTCAGCTACTGCAGAACCTCATAATACACACCTCTGCTACTGAAGAACCTCATAATACACACCTCAGTTACTGAAGAACCTCAATACACACCTCAGCTACTGCAGAACCTCATAATACACACTTCAGCTATTGCAGATCATATTACCTCAGCTGCTGCAGAACTTTACATTACACACCTCAGCTGCTGCAGAACCTCATAGTACATAACTCAGCTGCTGCAAAATTTTATAAAACGCACATCATCTACTGCAGATCATATTACACGTCAGTTGATGCACAACCTAATAAAACACACCTCAGCTGCAGGAGAACATCATAATACACACCTCAGCTGCTGTAGAACATCATAATGCACACCTCAGCTGCAACAAAATGTTATAAAACACACATCAGCTATTGCAGATTATATTACACACCTCAGCTGCTGCAGAACTTCATAATACATACCTCAGCTGCTGCAGAACCTCATAATACACCTCAGCAGGTTCTGAAGCAGTTAGGGGTCTATTATGATGTTGTGCAGCAGCTAGGGGGTCTACGTTGAGGTTCTGCAGCAGATGTTGTGGCTTTTATGATGCTCCATACCACAATGAGCATTAGATCAGGGTTTTTTGTTGCCAGCGTCTTTGATATAAATTAGGAGAACGGGTGCAGATAATTATTTCTCCGCATCATCACTGGCGCCTGACACATTCTTCTGCTGCTGACAGTCAGCGGTGACAGGATGAGCAGAAACGCTCAGAGTCCAAGATGAGAAGATCAACACGATGAGAAGACAACTGGAGCATCACAGACACTACAAATTTAAAAAAAAAAAAAAAAACCTGACCGTCACATCCAAACATAGACTAGGTGTGAACAGGTGCTAACCTAGAGTCACCAACTCATAAACAATCAAATAAATAAGGCAGCACTCTAGCGCCAAAACTACGCCTACCCCTCCACGGAGATATAGATTTTAGTCTAAGAGAGGATTCACAGGTTCCCATACAGATGAAGACTTTATTCTAAGCGAGGATTGGCATTGTTAGGTGCTGGTAAACGAGAAATGCCTTATCGTGGCTACCAGGTACACATGAATTGGCCAATTTATGCGCTAAACTTTCTCATTTTTTCATATTTCTAGTGCAGTAATTAAATTCAATTTTCATATTTCATGTTTGCAAGTTTTGGCGCTACAGAGTGCTGCCTTATTTGTTTGATCACAGACACTACAGCGCGCTCCATCACATCCTCTCCCCTACTTGTTATATATGAAGTCGTGTGAGGGCCCTATACATAAATGCCTTGTCCTAGCTCTGCCGTATAGACTGGGTCCTATCGCATGAGCTAGTACACAGAAAACTGGGGCCAACAACATTGAGGTCCTTGGGCTGATTACCTTCTTTCCAAATTGGGAGGTATGGTTATGTATTGCATAGTTACCAACAATGGAGGTGGCAATCTAGGGAAGCTTTATTCCCACCCACCTAGGACTCCCCAGTCTAGACCAGAAGCATCCCAGTCGTAGATGGCGCTTGAGTAAACCCCACCAGTTTTGATATTGCAAAAATAGCTCCGACTCAGGAGTTGTATTATATAGTAAGGAGTCATGCTATTTTTCTATTACACTAAGCCACATCCCTAATCTTACCCAGTCTGTTCTATGTACCCACCAAAAATAGTGCCCCTGATCGGCATTTGCCAAGAATTTCCCAAATCTTCATGCAGAACCCCAGCAAATTAGGGGGGTCCCATACAGCAAGGGAAAGATTACATGTTGACCCTGTCCAAAAGTGGACCTTCCAGAATGGGCTGGTAGTGTTAGCGGGAAAGTCATAGGTGCTCAAGGGTGGTAAGTACAAATCCTTTATGGTACTCCCCCCCCCCCCACAGAATATAGAGACCCCACATTGCCTCTCCACACACAATATGATGCCCCCAACATTATGGTGCCCACCCCAAGCCAACAAGATTACTAAGGAGAAGAACTACCAAGCCCCATTCCCCCAATGAACGGGTCTGTCCCGATGCAAAATCTTTAACAGGGTCCCCTCTACCGTGGGTTATTTAGAATACTGGGCCCCTCTGTGCCCCCTGTAGTTACCCTCCTGGCTACAAGCGTGATACACTTTAGGTGGGTTAATAAGTTCCATTTGATGAGTCTACAGTCTCATGGACACTGGGCTTTACAGACCTGGGAGGGGTCTGAGATTTTAGGGTCTCTCCTATGTGGACTCCATTATCAGACTCGTTCCCCTCCGTCCTCGAGGACGCTCATCCACTGCCCTATTTTGTTTCTTTATTACAGTGGCCCTGTGGGTACTTGTTTGAGTATAAATCTTGCGCCGACAGAGTTGCTGATGTCGGCAGGCTGATTATTGAGAGGCGGACGTTGTAAATATAGAAGCCCGGGATAGAGATTCCCTCCGAGCTCCGATGTCAGACAAGTACATTTTACCAATTTTATTTATTGCCGTCAGATTTGACAGAGGAACGGGAAAGATGGAGAGACCTTCTCTACTGGGGGAGTAGGCTATAAACTTCATTGTTGGGAAAAAAAAAAACTAATTGCCACAACAGATGCCTAAAAAGCTACAAAAACATAAAGGGTAACTCTACCCAACATGTAAGACCCTACTACTGATCTGGTTATCCCTGTTTCACCCGTACATCTATGTTTTCTGATTTAAGGTTCCTAAGGGCCACGAGGTTCCTACTTCAAAGTCACCATCTGGTCTATTACCCATGAAGTTGTCACGGCCGCGCCCCTATTGGTGACATCACTGACCACTATTGGTGACATCACTGGGTGCTCTCAAGCACTTGCCATGTAAAATATCCATAGAATGACAGGGTGATAGGATATCTGCATTTTTCCAATTTTTTAGTCCATCTTTTTGATGAGAGGGGCTGATTTAGCCAGTAAGGGGCTTTAAATGGGACATGTCGGCTTTCCTGATATCTCGAGATGTTCCAGTAATTGTTATTTGATTGTAAACTAATATATCAGCAGCGATGAAAGGTCCCTCGAAGGGCAGAAAAAGTCTGACAAATAATATCTCTGTAGCGCCACCTATAGGGTGGGGCAGATCATTAGATCAATATGGCCACCACCCATCATTATGGAGAAGATCTGTGAAGGACGGTGGAAAAAAGAAGGCCCGGGTAGAACTACACACGCCATGATCTAGATCGCAGAGTGTCGGCGACCTCCTTTAATGGAGGGGTAAGGTGATGATTTCTGAAAGCTTTAGTCGCCGACTGTCATCTTCGCACCGGCAGTGTGTGCTGCAGAATATTTTTGCTATTGTGCCTGCCCACGGTCTCACATTTACAGGAACAGATGGTCGGAGCAGAATATTTAACTTCATTATAAAATATTATTTATTTTTATCACATAAATGAGCAGCGTCTCCCGCGGCTTCGTATATAGGATCGATGTCTGTTACGGCCGTTGCCTAGCAAAGAATGTCACATCCATCGGTCGGTGGAACCTTGAGGTCTTCTCTTATGGATAGAATAGAAGGGCTGACGTAATATTAGTCTGCAGCACCAGCGCCTCCGGTCCGAGCTGCAATGTAGGGGCAATGTCTCAGCACTGGACGGGCCAAAGACATCAAAACTGAGCTTGAAAAGCTCTACTATGCCCCAATGTTTCATCCAGCTGAGCAGACCCATACTGGAGATCTGGTGTCCTGAAACCTGAGCCCCTTGCCCTTCTGGGACCCAATAGAAAATCCATTATTTTCCATTGTTCAGACACCACTAGGAGCACCACTGAGACCTACAGAAGTTGGGCGGTAGTGGCTAGGCGGTGGTGTCAATCATTGGGGGCACCACTACCATCCGGTTATGGAGTGGGGGTCACTGTGTTTTTTGGTGCCCTCTCAGGGCCACTCCTCGTCAAAGTCCACCTCCCATAGATCGAGCATGGGTGTCACAATGGTGCTCCTAGTGGTGTCCGGTTATTTGGGGTCTCCTGTGATACCAGGGCCTGGTTACACCATTAATGGAAATATTACTAGCTTATGGCAAAGTTGCCAAGTCATGGACTACAGTTTACCGAAACCAACCTCATCTACGGCTCAGACTACTCCCCCATGCTTTATACCGCAGCACTGCACACTGGCTGTTCCAAAATCCGTAAGCTGATATCCATTATAGCAAGAGGTTATATAAATGGACCAGATTAGTGGATCGGGCCCTCGAGATCCGTTCTGCCCATCGATCACTTCTGCACTGCGCGTTTCGGGGTCTGCGGATACATAATGTCCAATAAAGCGCCGTCACCTTCATGCTCTGTACATATTACTATTATATGGACACCGGGTACAAGTCATGGATGGACAATGGGGTCGAGAGACCAGATCACTCCTGATCGCTGAGCGATCCGACCGAAGCCAACGCCAAGGATTAGAGTGTGATGGACCAAGCAGGTTTCTATATCCGCACACCTACTCATATGTCAGAGGTGATCTCATAATGGGGTTCTATGAGAATTGAAAAGATGGCTGCTTACTTCCAGGAACAGCGCCACTCTCATCTATAGACCGTAGGTGGTATTACAACTGAAGTACTGCACTTCTAAAGAAAGCCTATAGATAAGTGGCGCTGTTTCTAGAAGAAGGCCACCATGTTTTATTAATCTCATAAATCCCTTTAAACCCCCCCAAAAAAACAATTTGCCTTATTCATTGCATTGACCTTAAAGGGGTTATTTCCCATATTCGTAAATGGGTATAGTCGGATAGTGCTGGTAAATACAAGCACTTTTGCAATTTAAAGCTTATTACAATTTTCAGCCGGGTTTGAGATATCAACACTTTTCTTTTCAGCTCGTTGCCTTGGAGACCGACCACTGCTGCTGGACAGCAGAACTTGCTCAGTGCTTAACTAGCTCTTTTCTATTGAGCTTGTAAACACTGTTTTGAAGCCGGACAGGATCGCTGGAGTGCGCTGTTAACTCCTAATCCCGGCTTGCTGCAGCACAGTGCTTATAAGTTAGACAGCAGGGGTGGTCGGTCTCCTAGACAACGAGCTGTAAACAGATGAAAAGTGTTAATATCTCAAGAACGAATGAAAATTGTAATTAACTGTAAATTGCAGAAGTGCTTTAATTTACAAGCTCTATCCATCTGAGAAAAGGAATAACCCTTTAAATGAGAGATACAAAAAATCCCACAATTTTTAGTTTTATTTTTTACTTCCTATATGATGATATTACAGATTGGAGCTTCAAGTATTTCATGTGCTGACTCCTTCATGGTTCTGCAGTGTGAATGCGAGTCACGCACCGCCGGAGCCATCTTTGTATTTAGTCCTCACTTCTTTCAAGGTGGAGGTCGGGGGATAGTTGACTTTTTGCTAGGTAGGGGTCCCAGAAGCCCACCAATCCGCAGATGCTTACTTAAGAAGACTCCTTTAAGAGGATGCCCTTGACTTGCTGGTCCTTGAATTTCCATTCTGCGCCTATTTTCCGCCGTAATGGCTGCATATTACACATGTAAATATTCTGCAGCGACGCGATATTTCCGCCACTGTCGCATTTCATGGAGAGATCACAGCAATTTCCTGGTGTTCGCCCGCAATGCAATGAGTGAAAAATGCCATAAAATCTCCGGCGATCCGCACACTCTTTACAGCACAGCGTCCCAAAGCTGAAATGACATCAACGGTGATAATAAATAGGAAGAGGACGGGTGTACGACATGGAGATAAACCGCTACCCAGCTTTCCCGGGATCCTGAATCTGGGAAAGCTGGATGATAATCTCATGTGGAAGCTACGATATGGCCACCCCCCTGATTGGACCCTTAATAGCCAGGATACCTAAGCCACCGTGGGTCCGTATAATACTCCGCAGAATTATAATCCTCGCTGCAGATTGGATTAGAGCAGATTATGAATATAAGGATTGAGCTGCAATCTGCCGCCGTCCAGATGTGGTAGAACTACAAGTTTCAGACTGCCCTGTAACAATTCCATAGGGCATACCCTCGGCTGTGTAGAGGATGACGCTATTATTTCTATTCATTTACCCCATATTTTACTCCCGGAATCTCAACCTCTCGAAATCTCAACGTCCCGAAAAAAAAAGTTGTTAATTATGACTTTACCTCTGCGGAATGACCCCCAAACTATGGTGTTCAGATCTCTACAAATAGAACAGGTGCCCATCCATCCAGGTGCAAAAGCGCTCCCCATTGAAGTCTATGGGAGTTATGGAAGTACCGTCCCTTTAAATTCTACCGTTCCTTTAAATTCTACTGGATGGGCCATACATTAGCACAGGAGCATTCACAAGTGATAATTATACATTTCATATTCACCAGGTAGTCGCTTCGCACCAGGTAGCCGCTTCGCACCAGGTCTGTCTGTTTTTCATTATGACGCTCAGTTTCCTGCGTAATTGAAGGAGAAGCTTTTAAGATCGGACTCGTGTTTAATTAATCCAAATAGTGAAACAATAACGCCTGACCCTCTACCCTCCACCTGCCGATTCCTCACCCTCGTCCTTCCGATGTTTTCCTTGGGTGCTCTGCTTTTTAATGGCCGCCTGTGTCTCCTTTCACTACAATTGCAGAATACAGGCTGTAAGCAGTAGTCTGGATCTTGCTGATTGACCGCTGCTGCCACTGATTGGCTGGAGGATCAGATGACTGAGGAACATGACATTACTTTACCTCCTTCTTGTAGGTTTTCAAAAAGTGATAGAAAACCCCTTAAAGGGATGGTGCTGGCCCTGATATCTGTCCTTCCACATCGCTCCCTATGAAATTAATGAGAAGTTATCACTTCCTGTCCCAGAGGCAACAGCGCTAGAAAAGCGGAAAGATTTGTACCACTTTTTTCTTTATATGTTAAAGACCACTTCCCTTAAGCAAGTTTTCAAATCATGATGGAATGGGAAATCCCTTTAAAAACTTATTCCAATAGTCTTGGAAAGAATATTGTCCGATAGGGCTAGTAAGTACAAGCACTTTTGCAATTTACTGCTTATTACCATTTCCAGCCGTTCTTGAGATATTAACACTTTTCGTTTGTTTACAGCTCGTTGCCTAGGTGACCGACCACCGATGCTGTCTAGCTCGTATTAAATGCACTGATGCTGAGCCGGGATTAGGAGGTAACAGCGCACTTCAACGATACTGGCCAGCTTGAAACCAAGAACAAAACAAAAGAGCTTGTAAGTGCTGCACATGTTCTACTGTCTAGCAGCGGTGGTCGGTCTCTAAGGCAACGAGCTGTAAACAGAACAAAAAGTGTTAGTATCTCACGAACGGCTGAAAATATTAACATGCAGTGAATTGCAAAAGTGCTTGTTTTTGCAAGCTCTATCTAATACCCATTGATGAAGATGAGAGTAACCCTTCAAGTTTACAAAAATATGGGTTGGACGTTAGTATCCCTTTAAGTCACAAAGACTTTAAAATGCCCAAACTATAATTGTGGGGAAGGTTCTTGAATTATCTCAAAGAAATAAGATCGACAGGAAGAAAAACAGATAAAATCTTCAAAAAGAATGCTCCGTATTAAATGGTGAGCTCCGGCAGACAGTTTTCGAGTCCGCTGGTTCAGAGATGTTTTATATGATTAAATCTGGATTTTTACAATTAGAACATTGAAAACTTCATGAATTGGTTTAATGGAATCAGAGCAGATAAGGAACTAAGAAGATGGAGGAGATAAAAATGGGCGTCAGATTGTAAGAATATAAAGAATAAACAAAGGGTCCATATTGCGGGGGATGGGGCGGTGATATGGGAGAAGGCAAGAAGTACAGAATAGTGACACACGGATCACCATCAATGGTTCTATTAATCGCCTAATCGCTGCAATCCAGCACAAGTCTTCTTTCCTCCAGTGCCGACTTCCTGCTCCCTGGTAGCTGGTGCTGCCCGCGGGCATCTACAGGACGGGCAACACTCACATAGGGGTCCATAACCAGGTGACTATATAGAGCGTCTCTCACTCTGGAGGACCCAACACGACCATGATTTACATGGAAAGCCCATTAGCACCAAAGACAATTGTGTAATACCTCATTTCCCCTGTGGGAGTGCTGCAGGAAAATTGAACATGTGCAGGGGGCTTCCTTGACAAATTACAGTTGATTCCTTGTGACAAAATGGGTTTGTTTAATGTGTTTATTCTCTTTAGGGACAGAGAATGGACTTTCCTGTGACCAGGTGAACATTTCCATTACTTTTGCCCATTTCAAGGGCAAACTGATCGCACGGGTTGTAACGCTGAGACCCCCAGTGATCAATTATCTGATCTCAGAGAAGTCCACTGCTGAGACCATCATAGTTATCACTGGAGATCACAGGGTGTTCTGCTGCTGAGATCCCCAGCAATTAGTAGGTTGATCACAGGGAGATCCACTGCTGAGAGCCTCGCTGATCAATAAACTGACTTCAGAATGTTCTGCTGCTGAGATCCTCAAGTGATCAGTATGCTGATCACAAACACATTAATTGTTCAAATAACTAGCAATCAATAAGCTGATCTTGAGGAGATCCACTACTGAAGCAACCAGCAATCAATATGCTGATCACAAGTAGATCCACTACTGAATCCACAAGCAATCAATAAGCTGATCACGAGTAGATCCACCACTGAATCCACCAGCAATCAATACGCTGATCACAAGTAGATCCACTACTGAATCCACCAGGAATCAATAAGCTGATAACAAGTAGATCCACGACTGAAACCACAAGCAATCAGTAGGCTGATCCTCACAAAGGAAGGTCCACTACTGATACCCTCAGGGAGGATCACTGCTAAGACCCCCTAGGAATCTAAACGATGATCTTAGAGTGCTATGCTGCTGAGATCTGCAGCATTCAATAGGTTGATCCCAGGGAGATCCACTACTGAGAGCTTTGCTGTTCAATAAATTGATTTCAGGGTGTTCTGCTGCTGAGCTCCTCATTGATCAATACGCTGATCACAAGTAGACCCACTGTTCAAACCATCAATCAATATGCTGATCACGAGGAGATCCACTGTTCAAACCACTACCAATCCATATGCTGATCACAAGCAGATCCACTGTTCAAACCATCAATCAATACGTTGATCATGAGGAGACCCACTGTTCAAACCACCATCAAACAATATGCTGAACACAAGTAGATCCACTGTTCATACCATCAATTAATACGCTGATCATAAGGAGATCCACTGTTCAAACCACCAATCCATATGCTGATCACAAGCAGATCCACTGTTCAAACCATCAATCAATACGTTGATCATGAGGAGACCCACTGTTCAAACCACCATCAAACAATATGCTGAACACAAGTAGATCCACTGTTCATACCATCAATTAATACGCTGATCATAAGGAGATCCACTGTTCAAACCACCAAACAATATGCTGACCACAAGTAGATCCACTGTTCAAACCATCAATCAATACGTTGATCATGAGGAGACCCACTGTTCAAACCACCATCAAACAACACGCTGATCACAAGTAGATCCACTGTTCATACCATCAATTAATACGCTGATCGTAAGGAGATCCACTGTTCAAACCACCAAATATGCTGATCACAAGTAGATCCATTGTTCAAACCATCAATCAATACGCTGATCATGAGGAGATCCACTGTTCAAACCACCATCAAACAATATGCTGAACACAAGTAGATCTACTGTTCAAGCCACCAATCAATACGTTGATCACAAATAGATCCACTGTTCAAACCATCAATCAATATGCTGTTCACAAGAAGATCGACTATTCAAACCACTGGCGATCATTACGTTGATCACAAGTAGATCCAGTATTTCAACCACCTGCAATCCATAAGCTGATCCCTAAGATTCTCCACTGCTGAGACCCCAAGTCATCAATAAGTTGATCTCATGATCTCAGGATGTTCTGCTGAGATTATCAGCCATCGATAACCTGCTCTCAGGGAGGATTTCTGCTGAGATCCCCCCTCACAACTCAGCAACCAAAAAGATGATCTTAGGGTCTTCTGCTGCCAAGATCCTCAGTGATCAGCAGGCTGATCTCAGGGACGCCCACTGCTGAGACCACCAATGATCAATAAGCTGATCTTCAGTCCACCATCGAGACGATCAGTGATCAATAAGCAGTTCTGCTGCTGAGACCCCAGAGAACAAGCACGGGGAACTTTACTGCTGGGAATCCTGGCAATCAATCTAAATCTACAACCTGGTATCAAGGTGTTCAATTTCCCTACAGCTCCCCCGCAGGAGACATAAAGCATTACACATTCTATGTGGATGTCAGCAGTCTGTTCATGTTCTGCAGGGACACACGGACTAATACATGAGGGCAATGAATGGGAGATCAGGATCAAGGTATTTGAGGGCGATTTTAGTCCTCATCTATAGACTAAATAGCAACGTATAGACCATCACAGATGATATTACCCCCATGACGCATTGTTTTTCACACTTTGGCCATTACTTACATTTAATGGCACAGAGAGGAGCGAGCTGGAGATGTGCTGACAGGATGCATGGCCATGCTTTACAAATGACATTTCCAGCCCTCGCAGCGGCGCAGGAGACAAGCGCAGCTCCGGAATGAGATGTGGGCAATTATAAACTGGACGGGTGTGTGCGCTGCTCCTTCCCAATCAGAAACATGGACACTGTCCCTTTAAAAATGTGCCTTCTCCGGGGTCTCATTCTCTCTGCATCAGTAGACTTCAGTTTTTTTGCATAATGAAAGTCTGAGTGGCGTTGTAAGGGGTGAAGATACCAGATCTGGAGAATAGCTGTGTAATACCAAATATCAGAGAGAGCAGAGAGAGCGGGGGGAGTAAAGAGAGAGAAAGAGACAGGGTCAGGAGATGTGAGGCTGGATGGAAGGATGCAGAAGAGGGAAGAAACGAGAGCAAGCAGAGATTGGAGCAACCAAGACTGAGCAGAGGAGAAAAAGGATCTGATCCGGAGAAAGACGGAAGACACAAAGTGTGCCGAGAACACATAAGATCACAGGTGGGACTTGATGGACTCCTGTCTTTTTTTTTTTCAACCTTATAAACCAGGTAACAAGTGGATGAAAGACCATCTAAGGCAAGGCGAGACCTCCGAAAGAAAAGAAGAGCTGCTGCAGGTAGATGTAACGTGCCACCTTCTGAATGTACACTTTTAGGACGGAGACTTGGGGTTACAGTCCAAAACCTAAAGCCTAAGCTGGAATTTAAACTTTGCCTTGTAGAAGACAACAAGAGATGGAATCCATCCTAGAAGATCCCATCTTCTGTTAGGTCTGTATAGAAACCCTAAAACCTACACGAGCCCCAATCTCGTAGACGGTGGGATGCACAATCTGCAAATATGTTTATACTGAGCATTGGAATTGCAACAAGGTTCAGTAGCTGATGCCTTTTTTTTTTCTCCCAAAAACCTGACTAGCTGGAGGGTAAAGCTGCTCATCACAGGCAACACACATGCCAGGAGATTGCAGAGAACGAAGAAGCAACCTGTTCGGCATCAGTTCCCGAACTTACTATAGGGTTATTACAGATTTACATCATGCACCAATATTTCTTGCGTCATTTGGGTTTGCACAAGGACAAGGCGGACAGAACATTTGTGCAGTGACTGAATGAAAAAGCAAGGAAGGAGCTTTCCTTTAGCAGCACAGAACCCATCTAGGAGCTTTCCCTTCGGCACCTTCTCAGGAGGAGATCGCAGAGCTATGAGCTGTCCCTTCAGCACCACTGAGCCCGGCTACGAGCTCTTTCTTCAGCACCTTGAAGCAGATAACTGAACCCAACCATGAGCTGCCCCTGAACCCAACCATGAGCTGCCCCTTCAGCATCTCAGAGTCTGGAAATGTGCTGTCCCTTCAGCACCACAGAGCCTGGAAGTGAGCTGTCCCTTCAGCACCAGAGTCTGGAAATGAGCTGTCCCTTCAGCACCACAGAGTCTGGAAATGACTTGACCATAGTCCATGCACCCATCCCACCGAAGAAAGAAAGATCTTTGCAGTTGGGATCAATGTGGCATCTACTTTAGTCTGAACATTAGGAAACTTCCAACATCCATTGCTCGGAATCCAAGGCGAAAGTCACAAAGTACAACATTGTAACTTATCACTTCCCGACAAAGGGTCATAGGACAAGTCCAAGGAGCAAACTTGAGGTTCTCAAGGTCATTGAACTTGTTCTCCTGTCAAAAAAAAAAAGTTCTCCAAGTCTGGATTATACAGTCTTAGACGCTTACTTCATCCAGGTTCTTCTCAAGCAAGGTGCCCAACTATCATGACCAAGAATGAGGATGTGTGACAGAGGTGTTCAGATGCTAATTACCACTGTGGGGGCCTTTGCAGCTTTTAGTCTGATGACTATAGCGGTGGGCACGGATTATTGGCTGTATTCGAGAGGGGTCTGTAAGGCGAAATCCACCAATGACAATGAAACCAGCAAGAAGAACGAAGAGGTGATGACTCACTCAGGGTTATGGAGAACCTGCTGTCTTGAAGGTATATTATCATCATACTAGACACCTTTGAACCATTGGCTCGGTGTGACTGCATTATTGTGTTGTGTGGTGGAACCACCATTGCTCAGACATAGGCTGATAGAGTACAGAGTCTGAGCTCATATGTTTGTAGAGTATGTAATATATTACAGAATTGCCATCGAGGTCTGTAGATCTTGAAGACCATGGTTGGCTAATCTTAGGTAGCGTGTAAGAGGTCAGGTTGGAATATGCAAACCATAGTGTCCTGCTCCTTAGACTACAACTCACTTTACTAAACCTTTAAAGATCCCTTAGAAGTCCCTTATCCTGATGCCCTGGAACCCTCCCACCCATCAACTTCCAACTAGGACTGTGCTCCCCTCATTCCCCTGCGCCATCCCACCGGGCTCGGATCTCGACTATCACTTTGACAATAAAACCAGTTCTGTTTCTATGTTGATTCTATGTGGGATATTTTCTAATATTAGCTTCTGTGTGGGAGATACCTAACAGAGCATTGCTATGGAGTTCTGCTCGGCTTGAAAGGGTTAACCACTTCGCAGCCAGCGTCCAGCCCCACATGGGGAGAGTGCCATCGGTGCCACTTCTTTACCGTCAGGATTCAATATCAAAAGCATGGCCAGAAATTAAAAATATCCATGTTTGCTGCTTTTTTTTTTTGTATTGGACTACAACCCCTATCATTCCATAAAGATGTTATATGGAAAGTTATGTAATGTAGGAACTATAATTTTCATAGTGGCGTCTGGTTTAGAATCTCTGGTTTGGGTTTTCGAGGCTTTTTTTTTGCTTTTTTTCTATTTAGGCTTAAAAATAAGAAAATTGAAAGAGCATAAATTGGGAATAAATAGTTGCCACCAAGGATCGTTAGTAGCCAAGGAGCTTCTAGGTTTCAATTTTTTATTTTAGTATTTTTTTTCCTTGAGCCGTGGAAGGGTTAAGAAGACAATATAACTCCTTGCGTTGCCTAAGTCACTGATTCCCCCCTGTATTTAATCTTCTTTTCATTGCGCAGATTAATCAAGCTTTCTCCAATCTCTCATGTTTTGACTTCCAGATCCGTTCACCTTCCATAGGAGATAAAATGGAGCTCTGTGCAACGCCGCAAATACAACACACTATTATAAATGTTTAATGCCCGACCTTCTATTCTAAGGAGGCGACGCTGCGCTTGAAGGTCACCCCTAATTTTGGAGGAGTCGAAAAGTGGCAATTTACAGGAACCCTCCTGTGGGGAGATAAAGTCACTCCAGAAGGTTGTCGCCCCCATCCTCCCTCTATCAAATCCCTGCTGTAAAAAAAAAACAATCCAAAACTAAAAAAAAACTAAAAAATCCTAATAGTAAAAAGTCCAATCTACGAGAACTGTGGCGGCCATCTTTCCCTTTAAAATGCAAGGGGGGCAAAATAGGTGCTGATTCTGGATCTGTGCACATCCGAAGGCTGATTGGTGGGGGTACCATGTATTGGGGGCCGCAACCTGTATAGGGCTATGTCATCAATACCATTTAACCCTGACTGGACAGTTGGCTAGTAGGGCAATGCCTGGAAGGGCCAACAACAATGACAAATGCAAGAAATCCGAGCTCCTCTCATGCACAATAATTGCCCCAAACCATTTATAATGGATGGTAAGTGGCCCATTACCTTTGATACCCAAGGGGCCTAAATTAATCCAGATTCACCCAAGGTCCTAGTGGTCCATTGAACTCAACATTTAGGACCCAAGGGGGGCAGTGATAACCACGGAGCTACCATGAGTATATAAAGAACAGAAGTGTAAATTGTATCGAGCAATGATTCTATATTTTATACACGAAGCAGTGATGTAATCATTTCCATATGATATATGACAGCCTGCCCCCTCCCTAGAGTGGACCGCGGGGGTATTACAAGTCACCCCGGTACTTCATGCCTTAGTTTCCAGTTCTTAGCCCGCAGCCTTTTGTCCTTCCATGGCTACGGAGGTCCTCAGTGGCCGGATAATGTACAGGAGATGGACAGACACATGATTCAGCGCATGATACTGTGTCACACAAGCATTTCAAGACTGATAGGCTGCCAGCTGGACACGGCCCTATGGGGGCTTATACTCATAACCGCCAACTACTGACGATTTTCAGGCCACTTTCCAATCTGGTTAGATCAAGGAAGTGTCAAAAGAAGGATCCCACTCATTTTATTAACTTAGAATGGATTTTAAAAAAAGTGTATATTATAGTACATTACATAACTGAAAATTCTATATTATTATACATATTAATAAGGGAAATAATTAATGTAATTCCCTAATACCATACCTGCACAGACAGTGATGCTAGTAACAGGTTGCTACAGTGTTTTATTGAAGAACCACATGTTCAATAGACTTAAAGGAGACGTATCAATATGTCTAAATTGTCTAGTTTTTACTCTTATTTTATTCTTGCTGACTCCCTGAGTATTCCGTTTTTTTCCTTTTTTAAATCCACCATACGGTTCCTGAGATATGGGGCTTTTAATTTAGTGTTAACTTTTATGGTCTTAATAAAGGAGGTGTGGCTAACAGGAGTCTCTGAGGGCACGCCTCCTTGATAAAGACCATAAAAATGAGCAGTAAGTAAAAAAGGCCCATATCTTTGGAACCGTATGGCGAATTTAAAAAAGAAAAAAAACAGAATACTCAGGGGAACGGTGGGAATAAAATAAAAGCAAAAATCTAAACAAATATGACCTGGTGACAGGTTCCCTTTAAACCATAAACTAGAATGACAGTCTGCCTCTTAATAATGTTTCCTGAAAAAAATAAAAATTTGTCATTTAGGGCTCTCAGTTGGGTGACAACACAATAAAAACTGGATAGTGTGTTGGTTGTCACCAAGCCTTTCTGCATAAAGGGGCACTCTGCTTTGAACTCTTCCGTTTGCCTCTCTTGTTGATAAGCTAATCATGGAGTATCCTATCGCTGGGATCTTCAAATATTAAATGTGATCTATGGGAGAACCTGGTAGAAAATGCGCAAATTCTCTACAGCGCCCCCGCAGGAGAAATTAAGTGTTACACCCTTATCTTTGAAATCAATGAGTTCTCTGCGTAATGCAGGACTAGTCAGGTCCTCCAGAGCGAGGGGCAATCTTTAAAACCTTTAGATGTTAGGGGTCCTGATTTTTGGCGACTCCTGTATGAACACAGTACATAAAATAACTGAAAATTTGTGGATATTCTAAGGACAGTAACACGTTTTTCCACAGACTATAAATTTTATATTTTCTTATAAAACTATTTTTTACTGCGTTCTCTGGATTATTACTAAGCCAGAAGGTGTACAGATATTGTCCGCCGCAGCTTTCAAGCGGATAAATACATATTAACACTGAGAAATGACAAACAAAATTGACGGCTGTGACACATGAATTATACGGCAGAGCTGAGCTGACAAACGAAACAGACACAAAAAGCCTAAGATCTGGCATCTGGGCGCGATGTTTACTATTCTGAGATTACGCCAAATTATTGAAACCCTTAAAGGGGCCGTCCGTTTCTTTTTTTCTCCATTCATGTCGGAAGCTGAAAGTATCATTCTGCCTGTTACTATAGAGAAGCTTGATCAGCCAATCAGAGCTAAACTCCTCGGTCACATGTCTGGTCGGGGCCAATACTGATGACTATTTCTTAGTTCTACCAAGGAAAGTTTGAAAGCAGCGATGGAGCTGAATGTAGAAAGTGACGAGGAAAAGCGTGAAATCTGTACAAAAACGGTAAAGGAAAGTATTGGCTAAGTTATTCGAAATTTTAGGTAGATTCAAACTGTGAAATTTTGTAGCGAGTGGATTTACCCTTTAATTTATTGTAATTTTTCCTTTATTCGGCCATGGGAAGCAGATTTTAAGAAAAAAAAGTGGCAGAATTATTTGCTATGGCTTCTATAGAAAAGGTTCACATGCGTAGAAAGTTAATACCTTCCTCTGGGGAAAATTGTCTCCGTATCCAGGGGTCTGACATCTGTGTGTACCAGACATGGGTCTGAATTTATAAGAAAAGATGGAAGCGCAAAAGTGTAAAAAAAAAAAGAAAAAAAAAAAAAAAAAAATCGCCTCGTATGGAAGGGTCTATATCAAGGGACAGTCCATATAATTCACAGGCGTGCCATATGCTTCAGGGGGACGAGGGTCCTTAATGGGGACGGTTCCCCCCTATTTATTCAGTGGTCCCTAATGGAGGTGGGTTTTGCAGCCCAAAACATCTGTTATAAAAAATAAATAAATCACCTTTTCCATTGGTACGAATAACTAGAGAGCTGCGGTTTTTCGCGATTTATGACCCTGGAGGATGTAAATTATTAGCTGATTAATCAGATATATGGAGACAATGTAAACGCGAGTCTTTACATTTGCATATCCCGCCAGCTGAACTCATCTGCTACAATGATGTATTACAGGACGGTAATAAGTTACTATTGTGTCTCCCCATTATATATGCAGGAAGCGGAGCGCTCCCTGACTCAGCGTAGAGGAGCGGACGCCGCGGGTGTGAGATATACAAGCGAAAATGTTACATATAGTAAATATAGTAACATCAAAGAGTAATATGGTCACTGTAGAGCGCTATGTGTTATCTGCTGCTGTATTACAAAATTGGAGTGTTAACACAGGATCCATCCTTCACAATAGGTGATGTCACAGCTCACCTCCTCCTCCTGTACAATGACTGATAACATCTCTATATACAATGGATAACACAGGATCCACCATTCACAATAGATGATGTCACAGCTCACCTCCTCCTCCTGTACAATGACTGATAACCCCTCTATATACAGTAGATAACACAGGATCCACCATTCACAATAGGTGATGTCACAGCTCACCTCCTCCTCCTGTACAATGACTGATAACACCTCTATATACAATGGATAACACAGGATCCACCATTCACAATAGATGATGTCACAGCTCACCTCCTCCTCCTGTACAATGACTGATAACCCCTCTATATACAGTAGATAACACAGGATCCACCATTCACAATAGGTGATGTCACAGCTCACCTCCTCCTCCTGTACAATGACTGATAACACCTCTATATACAATGGATAACACAGGATCCACCATTCACAATAGATGATGTCACAGCTCACCTCCTCCTTCTGTACAATGACTGATAACACCTCTATATACAGTAGATAACACAGGATCCACCATTCACAATAGGTGATGTCACAGCTCACCTCCTCCTCCTGTACAATGATAACACCTCTATATACAGTAGATAACACAAGATCCACCATTCACAATAGGTGATGTCACAGCTCACCTCCTCCTCCTGTACAATGACTGATAACACCTCTATATACAGTAGATAACACAGGATCCACCATTCACAATAGGTGATGTCACAGCTCACCTCCTCCTTCTGTACAATGACTGATAACACCTCTATATACAGTAGATAACACAGGATCCACCATTCACAATAGGTGATGTCACAGCTCACCTCCTCCTCCTGTACAATGACAGATAACATCTCTATATACAGTAGATAACACAGGATCCACCATTCACAATACGTGATGTCACAGCTCACCTCCTCCTGTACAATGACAGATAACATCTCTATATACAGTAGATAACACAGGATCCACCATTCACAATACGTGATGTCACAGCTCACCTCCTCCTGTACAATGACTGATAACACCTCTATATACAGTAGATAACACAGGATCCACCATTCACAATAGGTGATGTCACAGCTCACCTCCTCCTCCTGTACAATGACTGATAACACCTCTATATACAGTAGATAACACAGGATCCACCATTCACAATAGGTGATGTCACAGCTCACCTCCTCCTTCTCCTGTACAATGACTGATAAGACCTCTATATACAGTAGATAACACAGGATCCACCATTCAGAATAGGTGATGTCACAGCTCACCTCCTCCTTCTCCTGTACAATGACTGATAACACCTCTATATACAGTATATAACAGGATCCACTATTCACAATAGTTGATGTCACAGCTCACCTCTTCCGCCTCCTGTACAATGATAACACCTCTATATACAGTAGATAACACAGGATCCACCATTCACAATAGGTGATGTCACAGCTCACCTCCTCCTCCTCCTTTACAATGACTGATAACACCTCTATATACAGTAGATAACTCAGGATCCACCATTCACAATAGGTGATGTCACAGCTCACCTTCTCCTCCTGTACAATGACTGATAACACCTCTATATACAGTAGATAACACAGGATCCACCATTCACAATAGGTGATGTCACAGCTCACCTCCTCCTCCTGTACATTGATTGATAACATCTCTATGTACACTATATAACACATTTTTTACCAGCTCATCATTGTTTTATGAACTGTGTTGATCCCTGGAACATGATGGAGTCCCTATATTTGGGGCGGGGGTCTCCTGGAATATTGGGTATTTCATGGTTCCGTTCATGACATTTTGGCTGGTTCCTGTATGCAGAAAAGCAGGACAAATCTGCCTCTGCGAGGTCCGATCTCTGTCTTGACAGCTGGGTTATTACACTGCACTAATCCCAGCGAAGTCTCATTTCATCTGCAGAGTCGCAGAGATTAATACAAATCTTGTTGGAGGTGTATTTGTTGCTGCGTTGCAGTATATATTATCATGCAGACAGCTTCTGGGTCGGGATGGTGCCCCCCGCACACCATGTGTCATGGTGGAGGTGTGCTGACAGATCTGGAGGTAATAGGTGCAGTGCAGACAGTGAACGGCTTTTGTTCTCACTTCTTATGTAAATTACCTGTTAATCTCCTTGAGAAGCCGTCACCGCGGAGCACACGGGAGAGCGGGATCAGAGCCGCCTGCCATAATCCAGGCACAAGGCGGATACACAACACACCTAAGAGGAAAATCACCTACTGCTTACATCAAGGGTTTTCTAATTAAATGTATTTTGTTTTAATGATGGAGCTTTTTTAATTTATCATATCACTATAAAAAATAAGAAAATCAGAAATTTGGCGATTTTCACACTGACCCCTAGGACTAATACTGGACTCAAACTTTGTGTTCTTTAGTGATGATTTATCAGCTGTGTAATTATCACGGACAATATAACAATGTCAGATATCTCTATATACAGCAGATAACACAGAATCCACCATTCCCAATAGGTGACATCACAGCTCACCTCCTCCTCCTGTACAATGACTGATAACACCTCTATATACAGTAGATAACACAGGACCCATCATTCACAATAAGTGATGTCACAGCTCACCTCCTCCTCCTGTACAACCACTGGCAAGACTGTTGTGAATTTGCTTTTTGCTCCCTCTAGTGGTTACTAGTTTTTTGACTCTGGTTTTTCTGTCATTCCTTTTATCCGCACCTGGGTCGTTAGTTAGGGGTGTTGCTATATAAGCTCCCTGGACCTTCAGTTCTATGCCTGGCAACGTAGTTATCAGAGCTAGTCTGCTGTGCTCTTGTCTACTGATCCTGGTTCCAGTTATATCAGCTAAGTCTGCCTTTTGCTTTTTGCTATTTGTTTTGGTTTTTGTATTTTTGTCCAGCTTGTTCCTAATCTATATCCTGACCTTTGCTGGAAGCTCTAAGGGGGCTGGTGTTCTCCCCCCGGACCGTTAGACGGTTCGGGGGTTCTTGAATTTCCAGTGTGGATTTTGATAGGGTTTTTGTTGACCATATAAGTTACCTTTCTTTATTCTGCTATTAGTAAGCGGGCCTCTCTGTGCTAAACCTGGTTCATTTCTGTGTTTGTCATTTCCTCTTACCTCACCGTCATTATTTGTGGGGGGCTTCTATCCAGCTTTGGGGTCCCCTTCTCTGGAGGCAAGAAAGGTCTTTGTTTTCCTCTACTAGGGGTAGCTAGATTCTCCGGCTGGCGCGTGTCATCTAGAATCAACGTAGGAATGATCCCCGGCTACTTCTAGTGTTGGCGTTAGGAGTAGATATATGGTCAACCCAGTTACCACTGCCCTATGAGCTGGATTTTTGTATTCTGCAGACTTCCACGTTCCTCTGAGACCCTCGCCATTGGGGTCATAACAGTTTGCCAGGCCAGTATTAAATGTTTAATGCATTGCAGAAGAGGGATTATAAGAAAGAAGATTCTGAGTTTTTTTTTTTTTTTTTTTTCTCCTTCCCCTTTACCTCAGAGTGGCTATGCTTGCTGCAGACATGAATGTCCAGACCTTGATTACAAGTGTGGACCAGCTGGCTACTCGTGTGCAGGGCATACAAGATTATGTTATCAGAAATCCTAGGTCAGAACCTAAAATACCGATTCCTGAACTGTTTTCCGGAGACAGGTTTAAGTTTAGGAATTTCGTGAATAATTGTAAATTGTTTTTGTCCCTGAGACCCTGTTCATCTGGAGATTCTGCTCAGCAAGTAAAAATTGTTATTTCGTTCTTACGGGGCGACCCTCAGGATTGGGCTTTTTCGCTGGCGCCAGGAGATCCGGCATTGGCTGATCTTGATGCGTTTTTTCTGGCGCTCGGTTTACTTTATGAGGAACCCAATCTTGAGACTCAGGCAGAAAAGGCCTTGCTGGCTATGTCTCAGGGGCAGGACAAGGCTGAAGTGTATTGCCAAAAATTTCGGAAATGGTCCGTGCTGACACATTGGAACGAGTGTGCACTGGCCGCTAATTTTAGAAATGGCCTTTCTGAAGCCATTAAGAATGTTATGGTGGGTTTTCCCATTCCCACAGGTCTGAATGATACTATGGCACTGGCTATTCAAATTGACCGGCGGTTGCGGGAGCGCAAAACCGCAAATTCCCTCATGGTGTTGTCTGAACAGACACCTAATTCGGTGCAATGTGATAGAAAAACCGCAAATTCCCTCATGGTGTTGTCTGAACAGACACCTGATTTAATGCAATGTGATAGAATCCTGACTAGAAATGAGCGGAAAATTCATAGACGCCGGAATGGCTTGTGCTACTACTGTGGTGATTCTACACATGTTATCTCAGCATGCTCTAAACGTATAGCTAAGGTTGTTAGTCCTGTCACCGTTGGTAATTTGCAACCTAAATTTATTCTGTCTGTAACTTTGATTTGCTCACTGTCATCTTATCCTGTCATGGCGTTTGTAGATTCAGGTGCTGCCCTGAGTCTCATGGATCTCTCATTTGCTAAGCGCTGTGGTTTTACTCTTGAACCATTAGAAAATCCTATTCCTCTTAGGGGTATTGATGCTACACCATTGGCAGCAAATAAACCGCAGTATTGGACACAGGTTACCATGTGCATGACTCCTGAACACCGCGAGGTGATACGTTTCCTGGTTTTACATAAAATGCATGATTTGGTTGTTTTAGGGCTGCCATGGTTACAGACCCATAATCCAGTCCTGGACTGGAAGGCTATGTCAGTCTCAAGTTGGGGCTGTCGTGGTATTCATGGGGATTCCCTGCCTGTGTCTATTGCTTCCTCTACGCCTTCGGAAGTTCCGGAGTATTTGTCTGATTATCAGGATGTCTTCAGTGAGTCTGAGTCCAGTGCACTGCCTCCTCATAGGGACTGTGACTGTGCTATAGATTTGATCCCAGGCAGTAAATTTCCTAAGGGAAGACTGTTTAATCTGTCGGTACCTGAACATACCGCTATGCGTTCATATATCAAGGAGTCTCTGGAGAAAGGACATATTCGTCCGTCTTCTTCCCCTCTTGGTGCGGGATTCTTTTTTGTGGCAAAAAAGGACGGATCTTTGAGACCTTGTATTGATTATCGGCTTTTAAATAAGATCACTGTCAAGTTTCAGTATCCTTTACCGCTGTTGTCTGACTTGTTTGCCCGGATTAAGGGTGCCAAGTGGTTCACCAAGATAGACCTTCGTGGTGCGTACAACCTTGTGCGCATTAAGCAAGGTGATGAATGGAAAACCGCATTCAATACGCCCGAAGGTCATTTTGAGTACTTGGTGATGCCTTTTGGGCTCTCCAATGCGCCTTCAGTTTTTCAGTCCTTTATGCATGACATTTTCCGGAAGTATCTGGATAAATTTTTGATTGTTTATCTGGATGATATTTTGGTTTTTTCTGATAATTGGGATTCGCATGTGGAGCAGGTCAGGTTGGTCTTTAAAATTTTGCGTGAAAATTCTTTGTTTGTCAAGGGCTCAAAGTGTCTCTTTGGTGTACAGAAGGTTCCCTTTTTGGGGTTCATTTTTTCCCCTTCTGCTGTGGAGATGGACCCAGTCAAGGTCCGAGCTATTCTTGATTGGACTCAGCCCTCGTCAGTTAAGAGTCTTCAGAAGTTCTTGGGCTTCGCTAACTTCTACCGTCGTTTTATCGCTAATTTTTCTAGCATTGTGAAACCTTTGACGGATATGACCAAGAAGGGCTCCGATGTAGCTAACTGGGCTCCTGCTGCCGTGGAGGCTTTCCAGGAGTTGAAACGCCGGTTTACTTCGGCGCCTGTTTTGTGCCAGCCTGACGTCTCACTTCCCTTTCAGGTTGAGGTGGATGCTTCGGAGATTGGGGCAGGGGCCGTTTTGTCGCAGAGAGGCCCTGGTTGCTCTGTTATGAAACCTTGTGCCTTTTTCTCTAGGAAGTTTTCGCCTGCCGAGCGAAATTATGATGTGGGCAATCGGGAGTTGTTGGCCATGAAATGGGCATTTGAGGAGTGGCGTCATTGGCTCGAGGGTGCTAAGCATCGTGTGGTGGTCTTGACTGATCACAAAAATCTGATGTATCTCGAGTCTGCTAAACGCCTTAATCCGAGACAGGCCCGCTGGTCATTGTTTTTCTCCCGCTTTGATTTTGTTGTCTCGTATTTACCAGGTTCAAAGAATGTGAAGGCCGATGCTCTTTCTAGGAGCTTTGTGCCTGATGCTCCTGGAGTCGCTGATCCTGTTGGTATTCTTAAAGATGGAGTTATCTTGTCAGCTATTTCTCCGGATCTGCGACGTGTGTTGCAGAGATTTCAGGCTGATAGGCCTGAGTCTTGTCCACCTGACAGACTGTTTGTCCCGGATAAGTGGACCAGCAGAGTCATTTCCGAGGTTCATTCCTCGGTGTTGGCAGGTCACCCGGGAATTTTTGGCACCAGAGATCTGGTGGCCAGGTCCTTTTGGTGGCCTTCCTTGTCAAGGGATGTGCGGTCATTTGTGCAGTCCTGTGGGACTTGTGCTCGAGCTAAGCCTTGCTGTTCTCGTGCCAGCGGTTTGCTCTTGCCCTTGCCTGTCCCGAAGAGACCTTGGACACATATCTCCATGGATTTCATTTCTGATCTTCCGCTATCTCAGGGCATGTCCGTTATCTGGGTGATATGTGATCGCTTCTCCAAGATGGTCCATTTGGTTCCTTTGCCTAAGCTGCCTTCCTCTTCCGATCTGGTTCCTGTGTTTTTCCAGAACGTGGTTCGTTTGCACGGCATCCCTGAGAATATTGTGTCAGACAGAGGATCCCAGTTCGTTTCTAGGTTCTGGCGATCCTTTTGTAGTAGGATGGGCATTGATTTGTCGTTTTCGTCTGCTTTCCATCCTCAGACTAATGGACAGACGGAGCGAACCAATCAGACTTTGGAGGCTTATTTGAGGTGTTTTGTCTCTGCTGATCAGGACGATTGGGTGACATTCTTGCCGTTGGCTGAGTTTGCCCTTAATAATCGGGCTAGTTCCGCCACCTTGGTTTCGCCTTTTTTCTGCAACTCTGGTTTCCATCCTCGCTTTTCTTCGGGTCATGTGGAGCCTTCTGACTGTCCTGGGGTGGATTCTGTGGTAGATAGGTTGCAGCGGATCTGGAATCATGTGGTGGACAACTTGAAGTTGTCACAGGAGAGGGCTCAGCGCTTTGCCAACCGCCGCCGCGGTGTGGGTCCCCGACTACGCGTTGGGGATTTGGTATGGCTTTCTTCCCGCTTTGTTCCTATGAAGGTCTCCTCTCCCAAATTTAAACCTCGTTTTATTGGGCCTTACAAGATATTGGAAATCCTTAATCCTGTATCTTTTCGTCTGGATCTTCCTGTGTCGTTTGCTATTCACAATGTATTTCATAGGTCCTTGTTGCGGCGGTACATTGTGCCTGTAGTTCCTTCTGCTGAGCCTCCTGCTCCGGTGTTGGTTGAGGGCGAGTTGGAGTACGTGGTGGAGAAGATCTTGGATTCTCGCCTCTCCAGGCGGAGGCTTCAGTACCTGGTCAAGTGGAAGGGCTATGGTCAGGAGGATAATTCCTGGGTGGTCGCCTCTGATGTTCATGCGGCCGATTTAGTTCGTGCCTTTCATGCCGCTCATCCTGATCGCCCTGGTGGTCGTGGTGAGGGTTCGGTGACCCCTCACTAAGGGGGGGGTACTGTTGTGAATTTGCTTTTTGCTCCCTCTAGTGGTTACTAGTTTTTTGACTCTGGTTTTTCTGTCATTCCTTTTATCCGCACCTGGGTCGTTAGTTAGGGGTGTTGCTATATAAGCTCCCTAGACCTTCAGTTCAATGCCTGGCAACGTAGTTATCAGAGCTAGTCTTCTGTGCTCTTGTCTACTGATCCTGGTTCCAGTTATATCAGCTAAGTCTGCCTTTTGCTATTTGTTTTGGTTTTGTATTTTTGTCCAGCTTGTTCCAAATCTATATCCTGACCTTTGCTGGAAGCTCTAGGGGGCTGGTGTTCTCCCCCCGGACCGTTAGACGGTTCGGGGGTTCTTGAATTTCCAGTGTGGATTTTGATAGGGTTTTTGTTGACCATATAAGTTACCTTTCTTTATTCTGCTATTAGTAAGCGGGCCTCTCTGTGCTAAACCTGGTTCATTTCTGTGTTTGTCATTTCCTCTTACCTCACCGTCATTATTTGTGGGGGGCTTCTATCCAGCTTTGGGGTCCCCTTCTCTGGAGGCAAGAAAGGTCTTTGTTTTCCTCTACTAGGGGTAGCTAGATTCTCCGGCTGGCGCGTGTCATCTAGAATCAACGTAGGAATGATCCCCGGCTACTTCTAGTGTTGGCGTTAGGAGTAGATATATGGTCAACCCAGTTACCACTGCCCTATGAGCTGGATTTTTGTATTCTGCAGACTTCCACGTTCCTCTGAGACCCTCGCCATTGGGGTCATAACACAAGACCTCTATATACAGTAGATAACTCAGGATCCACCATTCATAATAGGTGATGTCACAGCTCACCTCCTCCTCCTGTACAACGACTGGTAAAACCTCTATATACAGTAGATAACTCAGGATCCACCATTCATAATAGGTGATGTCACAGCTCACCTCCTCCTCCTGTACAACGACTGGTAAAACCTCTATATACAGTAGATAACTCAGGATCCACCATTCACAATAGGTGATGTCACAGCTCACCTCCTCCTCCTGTACAATGACTGATAACACCTCTATATACAGTAGATAACACAGGATCCATCATTCACAATAGATGATGTCACAGCTCACCTCCTCCTCCTGTACAATGACTGATAACACCTCTATATACAGTAGATACCTCAGGATCCACCATTCACAATAGATGATGTCACAGCTCACCTCCTCCTCCTGTACAGTGACTGATAACACCTCTATATACAGTAGATAACACAGGATCCAACATTCACAATAGGTGACGTCACAGCTCACCTCCTCCTCCTGTACAGTGACTGATAACACCTCTATATACAGTAGATAACTCAGGATCCACCATTCATAATAGGTGATGTCACAGCTCACCTCCTCCTTCTCCTGTACAATGACTGATGACACCTCTATATACAGTAGATAACAAAGGATCCACCATTCACAATAGGTGATGTCACAGCTCACCTCCTCCTCCTGTACAATAACTGATAACACCTCTATATACAGTAGATAACACAGGATCCATATACAGTAGATAACACAGGATCCACCATTCACAATAGGTGCTGTCACAGCTCACCTCCTCCTCCTCCTGTACAACGACTGGTAAGACTTCTATACACTGTGTTCCAAATTATTATGCAAATAATATTTCCTCATATTTTCTCTACATTACCTATCTGAATTGCAGTCATTGTTATTTTCCAGTCATCTACTATTCTAGTATAATTGCAATGTTTTGGAACAAACTGCCTATGAAAACAGGATCTTTAAAAAAAATAAAATAAACACTCAAAATGCATGTTCCAAATTATTATGCGCAGCAGAGTTTTCAACCTTTTTTATTTTATTTGGAACAAAAAAATGGTCAGTTGTGAAGTTATAAGCATTATCAGCTTATTACAAAATGAAATCAAACAGTTTCCAAGTGAAAACTTTATTCCAGGTGATGTTACATTTGCACATAGGACCCCTTGTTGGAAAGAAGCTTCTGAACTCTCTCGTCCATTGAATTTGTCAGTTTTTGGATCGGTTCTGCTCCAATTGTTTTGCATGTGGACAGAATCCCCTCCCAGAGCTGTCGCTTAGATGTGACCTGCCTCCCGCCATCATAGACACTCCTTTTGATGATGCTCCAGAGGTTCTCAATGGGGTTGAGGTCAGGGGAAGATGGTGGCCACTCCATAAGTTTGTCCTCTTTTATGCCCATAGCAGCCAGAGATGCAGATGTGTTTTTTGCAGCAGGAGACGGTGCATTATCATGCACGAAAGTGATCTTGCTGCGGAAAGCACGGTTCTTCCTCTTGAACCATGGCAGGAAGTGCTGTTTTAGAAACTCCACATAGATTATGGAGTTCATCTTTACCCCTTCAGGGACCATAAAGGGGCCGACAATTTCTCTCCCCATGATTCCAGCCCAAAACATTACTCCACCTCCTCCTTGTTGGCGCCTTAGCCGTGTTTTCATGGGGTGTCCATCAACCAGCCATCCTCCACTCCATCCATCTGGACCATCGAGCGTTGCACGGCACTCATCGGTGAACAAAACAGTTTGGAAGTCGGTCTTCATGTATCGTTTGGCCCACTGGAGCCGTTTCTGCTTGTGGGCAGTGGATAGAGGTGGTCGACAGGATGGCTTACGCACAGCTGCAAACCTCTGAAGGACCCTGCATCTTGTTGTTCTGGGGACGTTGGAGGCACCAGCAGCTTCAAAAACTTGTCTGCTGCTGTGACAAGGCATTTTTGCAGCTGCTCTTTTAACCTTACGCAATTGCCTGTTGGAAAGAGTCCTCAATTTTTCCTTATCAGCACGCACACGTGTGTGCTGGGAATCAGCTACATACTTCTTGATTGTGCAATGATCACGATGAAGTGTCTTGGCAATGTTGATTGTAGTCATGCCTTGACCTAAATACTCCACAATTTGTTGCTTCTCAGCAGCCGACACATCCTTTTTCTTTCCTATTTTGGCAAAAAATGTAGGCTGCTTAATAATGTGGAGCAGCCTTCTTAAGTAGTCTTGCCTTTATTTGGACACACCGGCCAAACTAATGTGCACAGGTATCTGCAATTGCTTTCAGTGATATAAAGAGCCCTGGCACACATCACCATCAATGAGTTTAAATGACAAACAAACAAATTCTAACCTTATCACTCCTAAACTCTTTGTGCAGAATAATTTGGAACACAGTGTATACAGTAGATAACTCAGGATCCACAATTCACAATAGGTGATGTCACAGCTCACCTCCTCCTCCTGTACAATGACTGATAACACCTCTATATACAGTAGATAACTCAGGATCCACCATTCACAATAGGTGATGTCACAGCTCACCTCCTCCTCCTCCTGTACAATGACTTATAACACCTCTATATACAGTAGATAACACAGGATCCACCATTCACAATAGGTGATGTCACAGCTCACCTCCTCCTCCTCCTGTACAATGACTGATAACACCTCTATATACAGTAGATAACACATGATCCACCATTCACAATAGGTGATGTCACAGCTCACCTCCTCCTCCTGTACAATGACTGATAACACCTCTATATGCAGTAGATAACACAGGATCCACCATTCACAATAGGTGATGTCACAGCTCACCTCCTCCTCCTGTACAATGGCTGATAACACCTCTATATACAGTAGATAACACAGGATCCACCATTCACAATAGGTGATGTCACAGCTCACCTCCTCCTCCTGTACAATAACTGATAACACCTCTATATACAGTAGATAACACAGGATCCACCATTCACAATAGGTGATGTCACAGCTCACCTCCTCCTCCTCCTGTACAATGACTGATAACACCTCTATATACAGTAGATAACACAGGATCCTCCATTCACAATAGGTGATGTCACAGCTCACCTCCTCCTCCTGTACAATGACTGATAACACCTCTATATACAGTAGATAACACAGGACCCATCATTCACAATAAGTGATGTCACAGCTCACCTCCTCCTCCTGTACAACCACTGGCAAGACCTCTTTATACAGTAGATAACTCAGGATCCACCATTCACAATAGGTGATGTCACAGCTCACCTCCTCCTCCTGTACAATGACTGATAACACCTCTATATACAGTAGATAACACAGGATCCACCATTCACAATAGATGATGTCACAGCTCACCTCCTCCTCCTGTACAATGACTGATAACACCTTTATATACAGTAGATAACTCAGGATCCACTATTCATAATAGGTGATGTCACAGCTCACCTCCTCCTCCTGTACAATGACTGATAACACCTCTATATACAGTAGATAACACAGGATCCACCATTCACAATAGGCGATGTCACAGCTCACCTCCTCCTCCTGTACAATGACTGATAACACCTCTATATACAGTAGATAACACAGGATCCACCATTAACAATAGGTGATGTCACAGCTCACCTCCTCCTCCTGTACAATGACTGATAACACCTCTATATACAGTAGATAACACAGGATACACCATTCACAATAGGTGATGTCACAGCTCACCTCCTCCTCCTGTACAATGACTGATGACACCTCTATATACAGTAGATAACACAGGATCCACCATTTACAATAGGTGATATCACAGCTCACCTCCTCCTCCTCCTGTACAATGACTGATAACACCTCTATATACAGCTGATAACACAGGATCAACCATTCACAATAGGAGATGTCACAGCTCACCCCCTCCTCCTCCTGTACAATGACTGATAACACCTCTACAGTGTATATACAGTAGATAACACAGGATCCACCATTCACAATAGGTGATATCACAGCTCACCTTCTCCTCCTCCTGTACAATGACTGATAGCACCTCCTTAATTAGAATATGATTGTTTATGAAATTCACTTTATAGGGAAACTAATGAAAACTGGAACTTTTATTGCAATTTTTAATCAGGGAATCCTCTACACGCTGAGCAGACCCTGCACTAGGAATAACACCGTGCATCTATTTTGTTGAAATTGTTCCTTTAACCCCTTAAGCCCCGAGGGTGGTTTGCACGTTAATGACTGGGCCAATTTTTACAATTCTGACCACTGTCCCTTTATGAGGTTATAACTCTGGAACGCTTCAACGGATCTTGGCGATTCTGACACTGTTTTCTCGTGACATATTGTTCTTCATGATAGTGGAAAAATTTCTTTGATATTACCTGCCTTTATTTGTGAAAAAAATGGAAATTTGGCGAAAATTTTGAAAATTTCGCAATTTTCCAACTTTGAATATTTATGCAATTAAATCACAGAGATATGTCACACAAAATACTTAATAAGTATCATTTCCCACATGTCTACTTTACATCAGCACAATTTTGGAACCAAAATTTTTTTTGTTAGGGAGTTATAAGGGTTAAAAGTTGACCAGCAATTTCTCATTTTTACAACACCATTTTTTTTTAGGGACCACATCTCATTTGAAGTCATTTTGAGGGGTCTATATGATAGAAAATAACCAAGTGTGACACCATTCTAAAAACTGCACCCCTCAAGGTACTCAAAACCACATTCAAGAAGTTTATTAACCCTTCAGGTGTTTCACAGGAATTTTTGGAATGTTTAAATAAAAATTAACAACTTTTTTTCACAAAAAATGTACTTCAGTTGCAATTTGTTTTATTTTACCAAGGGTAACAGGAGAAAATGGACCCCAAAAGTTGTTGTACAATTTGTCCTGAGTACGCCGATACCCCATATGTGAGGGTAAACCACTGTTTGGGCGCATGGGAAAGCTCGGAAGGGAAGGAGCGCCGTTTGACTTTTCAATGCAAAATGTACTGGAATTGAGATGGGACGCCGTGTTGCGTTTGGAGAGCAACTGATGTGCCTAAACATTGAAACCCCCCACAAGTGACACCATTTTGGAAAGTAGAACCCCTATGGAACTCATCTAGATGTGTTGTGAGAGCTTTGAACCCCCAAGTGTTTCACTACAGTTTATAATGCAGAGCAGTTAAAATAAAAAAACTTTTTTTCCACAAAAATTATTTTTTAGCCCCCAGTTTTGTGTTTTTTCAAGGGTAACAGTTGAAATTAGACCCCAAAGGTTGTTGTCCAATTTGTCCTGAGTATGCTGATACCCCATATGTGGGGGGGAACCACCGTTTGAGCGCATGGCAGAGCTTGGAAGGGAAGGAGCGTCATTTGGAATGCAGACTTAGATGTATTGGTCTGCAGGCGTCACATTGCATTTGCAGAGCCCCTAATGTACCTAAACAGTAGAAACCCCCCACAAGTGACCCCATATTGGAAACTAGACCCCCAAGGAACTTATCTAGATGTGTTGTGAGAACTTTGAACCCCCAAGTGTTTCACTACAGTTTATAACGCAGAGCCGTAAAAATAAAAAATCCTTTTTTTCCACAAAAATTATTTTTTAACCCCCAGTTTTGTATTTTCCCAAGGGTAACAGAAGAAATTGGACCCCAAAAGTCGTTGTCCAATTTGTCCTGAGTACGCTGATACCCAAGATGTGGGGGTAAACCACTGTTTGGGCGCATGGGAGAGCTCGGAAGGGAAGGAGCGCCGTTTGACTTTTCAATGCAAAATTGACTGGAATTGAGATGGGACACCGTGTTGCGTTTGGAGAGCCACTGATGTGCCTAAACATTGAAACCCCCCACAAGTGACACCATTTTGGAAAGTAGATCCCCTATGGAACTCATCTAGATGTGTTGTGAGAGATTTGAACCCTGAAGTGTTTCACTATAGTTTCTAACGCAGAGCAGTGAAAATAAAAAATCTTTTTTTTTCCACAAAAATTATTTTTTAGCCCCCAGTTTTGTATTTTTTCAAGGGTAACAGTTGAAATTAGACCCCAATGGTTGTTGTCCAATTTGTCCTGAGTACGCTGATACCCCATATGTGGGGGGAACTACCGTTTGAGCGCATGGCAGAGCTCGGAAGGGAAGGAGCGTCATTTGGAATGCAGACTTAGATGGATTGGTCTGCAGGTGTCACATTGCGTTTGCAGAGCCCCTAATGTACCTAAACAGTAGAAACCCCCCACAAATGACCCCATATTGGAAACTAGACCCCCCAAGGAACTTATCTAGATGTGTTGTGAGAACTTTGAACCCCCAAGTGTTTCACTACAGTTTATAACGCAGAGCCGTGAAAATAAAAAATCCTTTTTTTTTCCACAAAAATTATTTTTTAGCCCCCAGTTTTGTATTTTCCCAAGGGTAACAGAAGAAATTGGACCCCAAAAGTTGTTGTCCAATGTGTCCTGAGTACGCTGATACCCCATATGTTGGGGTAAACCCGTTTGGGCGCACGGGAGAGCTCGGAAGGGAAGGAGCACTGTTTTACTTTTTCAACGCAGAATTGGCTGGAATTGAGATCGCACGCCATGTCGCGTTTGGAGAGCCCCTGATGTGCCTAAACAGTGAAAACCCCCCAATTATATCTGAAACCCTAATCCAAACACATCCCTAACCCTAATCCCAAAGGTAACCCTAACCACACCCCTAACCCTGACACACCCCTAACCCTAATCCCAACCCTATTCCCAACCGTAAATGTAATCCAAACCCTAATCCTAACTTTAGCCCCAACCCTAACCCTAACTTTAGCCCCAACCCTAACTGTGGCCTTAACCCTAGCCCCAACCCTAACCCTAGCCCTAACCCTAGCCCTAACCCTAGCCCTAGCTCTAACCCTAGCCCTAACCCTAGCCCTAACCTTAGCCCTAACAATAGCCCTAACCCTAGCCCTAACCCTAGCCCTAACCCTAGCCCTAACCCTAATGGAAAATAGAAATAAATACATTTTTTTAATTTTTTAATTTTTCGCTAACTAAGGGGGTGATGAAGAGGGGTTTGATTTACTTTTATAGTGGGTTTTTTAGCGGATTTTTATGATTGGCAGCCGTCACACACTGAAAGACGCATTTTATTGCAAAAAATATTTTTTGCGTTACCACATTTTGAGAGCTATAATTTTTCCATATTTGAGTCCACAGAGTCACGTGAGGTCTTGTTTTTTGCGGGACGAGTTGACGTTTTTATTGGTAACATTTTTGGGCACGTCACATTTTTTGATCGCTTTTTATTCCGATTTTTGTGAGGCAGAATGACCAAAAACCAGCTATTCATGAATTTCTTTTGGGAGAGGCGTTTATACTGTTCCGCGTTTGGTAAAATTGATAAAGCAGTTTTATTCTTCGGGTCAGTACGATTACAGCGATATCTCATTTATATCATTTATATCATTTTTTTATGTTTTGTCGCTTTTATACGATAAAAACTATTTTATAGAAAAAATAATTATTTTGCATCCCTTTATTCTGAGGACTATAACTTTTTCACTTTTTCTTTGATGACGCTGTATCATGGCTTGTTTTTTGCAGGACAAGATGACGTTTTTATCGTTACCATGGTTATTTAGATCCGTCTTTTTGATCGCGTGTTATTCCACTTTTTGTTTGGCGGTATGATAATAAAGCGTTGTTTTTGCCTCGTTTTTTTTTTTTTTTTTTACGGTGTTCACTGAAGGGGTTAACTAGTGGGACAGTTTTATAGGTCGGGTCGTTACGGACGCGGTGATACTAAATATGTGTACTTTTATTGTTTATTTTTTATTTAGATAAAGAAATGTATTTATAGGAACAATATTTTTTTTGGGGGGGGGAATTTATGGGGGGATTTTTTTTTTTTTTTTACACATGTGAATATTTTTTTTTTACACTATAACATTGCCCCGGGGGGGCATCATGTTATAGTGTAAGATCGCTGATCTGACACTTTGCTGTGCACTGTGTCAGATCGGCGTTCTGACGTGCACAGATCCAGGCTTCCCGGTGCTTGCTCTGAGCAGGCGCTGTGAAGCCGCCTCCCTGCAGGACCCGGATGCCATTTTGGATCCGGGCCTGCTGCAGCGAGGAGGCAAGAGACCCTTGGAGCAACGCGATCACATCGCGTTGCTCCGGGGGTCTCAGGGAAGCACGAGGGAGCCCCCTCCCTGCGCGATGCTTCCCTATACCGCCGGAACACTGCGATCATGTTTGATCGTAGTGTGCCGGGGGTTAATGTGCCGCGGGCGGTCCGTGACCGCTCCTGGCACATAGTGCCGGATGTCAGCTGTGATAGTCAGCTGACACCCGGCCGCGAACGGCCGCTCTCCCCCCGAGAGCGCGGCTGATCGCATATGACGTACTATCCCGTCCTTGGGAATTAGGTCCCAGGTCACCTTGACGGGATAGTACGTCATATGGGATTAAAGGGTTAAAAGGAAAGTGTCACCAGAAAATAAAGTGTACATCAAGTTGAAGGCATTGTTATTTTTTTTTACAATTTTTCTTTCTTGCATATTACCATATCTATATATATAATTGTCTAAGGGGTACTTCCGTCTTTCTGTCGGCAACTTCCGTCACGGATATTCATTCGCTGATTGGTCTCGCCAGCTGCCTGTCATGGCTGCCGCGACCAATCAGCGACGGGCACAGTCCGATTAGTCCCTCCCTACTCCCCTGCAGTCGCTGCCCGGCACCCGCTCCATACTCCCCGCAGTCACGGCTCACACAGGGTTAATGCCAGTGGTAACGGACCGTGTTATGCCGCGGGTAACTCACTCCGTTACTGCCGCTATTAACCCTGTGTGACCAAGTTTTTACTATTGAGGCTGCCTATGCTGCCTCAATAGTAAAAACATCTAATGTTAAAAATAATTTAAAAAAAAATAACAAATCATTATATACTCACCTTCCGCCGCCTTTCCGACGCTCCGGTGACCGGTCCATGCAAGCGGCAGGTTCCGGTGCTAAGGTTGGTGCGCGAGAAGGACCTGCCGTGACGTCACAGTCATGTGACCGCGACGTCATCGCAGACCCTGTGCGAGAAGGACCTGCCGTGACGTCAGAGTCATGTGACCGCGATGTCATTACACCCTCGGACTGGAAGCTGCCGCCTGAACTGAACACTGAACTACATAACTGGGCAATATACTACGAGGCTGTGCAATATACTACGTCACTGGGCAATATACTACGTGGACATGCATATTCTAGAATACCCGATGAGTTAGAATCGGGCCACCATCTAGTAATAAATAATTATGTAATTAATTCTGCTGACAGCCACCACTAGAGGGAGCTCACTGCATACAGATGTTTACAGCCACCTCTAGGGGGAGCTCACTGCATACAGATTTATATAGCCACCTCTAGGGGGAGCTCACTGCATACAGATGTATACAGCCACCTCTAGGGGGAGCTCACTGCATACAGCTGTATACAGCCACCTCTAGGGGGAGCTCACTGCATACAGATTTATACAGCTAAATGACTGAAGGCAACTCATTGAGATACTTATTATTTTGGAAGAGGGGTCGTTACATGTTGTTTGGAGCATGGGCAGCAGGTCCAATTGTAGGAGCCTCCTACTACCCCCTGACGGTTATAGCACAATAAAACTGTCTGAGCTCTGCTGGTTTTGCTGCGTCTCTGCAGGACAAAATGTGATTTTCTTTTTTATGCTCAACACTAGAATTGCTTTCTGCATTTTTAATCAAAGACATGTCATGTTCTCCTGACTTAAAAGGGAAATTAAAAGAGAATGGGATGAACCCTGAACATTCACAATGCGTGGAGGGGGATGAATATAAAATTTGGCAGATCAAAATTCCTGGAAACACACGTCAAATATATCACAGCCTGAGGGGAGAGAGGAGCAGCCCTGAGTATATTATTACCGTGCAGACTTATGCTGCAGGCGCGGTAATATGGGGACGATGCATAGGAGCAGAATCTGGATAATGCACACAGTGATGTCACAGTACAGAGAAAACACACACAGTGATGTCACAGTACAGGGATAATACACACAGTGATGTCACAGTACAGAGATAATACACACAGTGATGTCTTAGTACAGGGATAATACACACAGTGGTGTCACAGTACAGGGATAATACACACAGTGATGTCACAGTACAGAGATAATACACACAGTGATGTCTTAGTACAGGGATAATACACACAGTGGTGTCACAGTACAGGGATAATACACACAGTGATGTAACAGTACAGGGATAATACACACAGTGATGTTACAGTACAGGGATAATACACACAGTGATGTCACAGTACAGGGATAATACACAGCGATGTCACAAAACAGGGATAATACACACAGTGATGTCACAGTACAGGGATAATACACACAGTGATGCCAGGGAACAGAGATAATACACAGTGAAGTTACGGTAAAGGGATAATACACACAGTGATGTCACAGTACTGGGATAATACACACAGTGATGTCACAGTACAGGGATAATACACAGTGAAGTCACAGTACAAGGATAATACACAGTGATGTCACAGTACAGGGATAATACACACAGTGATGTCACAGTACAGGGACAATACACAGTGATGTCGCAGTACAGGGATAATACACACAGTGATGTCACAGTACAGGGATAATGCACACAGTGATGTAACAGTACAGGGATAATGCACACAGTGATGTCACAGTACAGGAATAATACACACAGTGATGTCACAGTACAGGGACAATACACGCAGTGATATAACAGTACAGGGAAAATATACACAGTGATGTCACAGTACAGGGATAATACACACAGTGATGTCACAGTACAGGGATAATACACACAGTGATGTCACAGTACAGGGATAATACACAGCGATGTCACAGTACAGGGACAATACAAACAGTGATGTCACAGTACAGGTATAGTGCACACAGTGATGTCATAGTGCAGGGATAATACACAGTGATGTCACATTACAGGGATAATAAACACAGTGATGTCACAGTACAGGGATAATACACACAGTGATGTCACAGTACAGGGATAATACACACAGTGATGTCACAGTACAGGGATAATACACACAGTGATGTCACAGTACAGGGATAATGCACACAGTGATGTCACAGTACAGGGATAATACACAGTGATGTCACAGTACAGGGATAATACACACAGTGATGTCACAGTACAGGGATAATACACAGTGATGTCACAGTACAGGGATAATACACACAGTGATGTCACAGTACAGGGACAATACACACAGTGATGTCATAGTACAGGGATAATACCCACAGTGATGTCACAGCACAGGGATAATACACACAGTGATGTCACAGTACAGGGATAATACACACAGTGATGTCACAGTACAGGGATAATGCACACAGTGATCTCACAGTACAGGGATAATACACACAGTGATGTCACAGTACAGGGATAATACACACAGTGATGTCACAGTACAGGGATAATACACACAGTGATGTCACAGTACAGGGATAATACACACAGTGATGTGACGGTATAGCGATAATACACACAGTGATGTCACTGTATGGGGATAATACACACAGTGATGTCACAGTACAGGGACAATACACAGTGATGTCACAGTACACGGATAATACACACAGTGATGTCACAGTACAGGGATAATACACACAGTGATGTCACAGTACAGGGATAATACACACAGTGATGTCACAGTACAGGGATAATTCACACAGTGATGTCACAGTACAGAGATAATACGCACACTGATGTCACAGTACAGGGATAATACACACAGTGATGTCACAGTGCAGGGATAATACACACAGTGATGTGACGGTATATTGATAATACGCACAGTGATGTCACAGTACAGGGATAATACACACAGTGATGTCACAGTACAGGGATAATTCACACAGTGATGTCACAGTACAGAGATAATACGCACACTGATGTCACAGTACAGGGATAATACACACAGTGATGTCACAGTGCAGGGATAATACACACAGTGATGTGACGGTATATTGATAATACACACAGTGATGTCACAGTACAGGGATAATACACACAGTGATGTCACAGTACAGGGATAATACGCACAGTGATGTCACAGTACAGGGATAATACACACAGTGATGTCACAGTAGAAGGATAATATACACTGAGATCATTCGACTCTTCAGTACATTGCCTCTCCAGTCTTCCTCACTTCTCCTTCTCTCAGGCAGCAGGAAGCATAACAAGATAACAGAACACATCATACGGAGCCTGAGGATATTGAATCTTCAAGATGTGAGGAATGAGAATAATTTAACGTTATGAAATGTATGAGTCCTGAAAGGAAGGCGCGGGGAGACAACGTGTGACTAACCAGGAATGGCTTGTACGGAGACTGACGAGGCCTATCACCCCCACACTTCATACATGACGCATCCTTGAACTGTGTCACTGTTATGTTAGTGTTGGGGCTGCTACAACGTGCTATGGGCAGTGGCCCTGTAAATGACAGTATGGGCCATGTCCACACCCGAGCACCTTGCACAAAGTACCTACTGTTTCCACAGACAACGACTGATTGTGACATAACTTTTCTTTAGTTTGTTAGGATGATGTCCTGGAGACATGGCAGACAGCATGAACCGCCAAATGACTGCACATTTTAATGACAGTGGAAAATCACATTGCGTTGCTGACAGCGGCGTATCTGCTCTCGGTATATGACTCATTACACAGATTATTTTCTGGTGCGTTTCTTGTACTTTTATATCAGAGTATTGTCAGTTCTGCTCTTTCTACCTGCCATGTCACCTTCTGCTCACCATCATTGGTCATAGCCAGTAGTGTAATGCCAGGAAGGCACCGAACAGGTGTAAAGGCACAAGAGAGGCCATGTGCAGCACCATGCGTGCCGCAGGCATTGTGCAAACTCCGGCCCACGGCATTGGGGGTGAAGGATGATGACTAGGCCTGAGGGACACAATGATCACCAACTCGCCTGTACCTAATTTGCCTATTGTTCTGTGCTTCCTGGGGGCAGGGGAAGACATCGTCTACGTATCATCCATATGCCGGCTGAGATGTTCCATGTCGTCGCTCGGCCTGGACAACCCTTTCATATTGTTCTACATACAGTATCTCTATAATTCATGAACCACCTCACAAATTAAGGCCATGGCTGAGAAAGCTTCGCCTACATGGGTCCTACAAGTGCGAAGTCATGTAATGACCTAATAACGCATCCCATCAAACCACGTCCCCCAGTCATGGTGCTTATTAAAGGTGCCGAGCCGGGCAGACAGCCAGAGCGCTCCTGTAAATAATTAAAAAAACAGATCTAATTGGTTTCGTTAAACTCCGACCATATGTTCAAGCGAGGATGAGCGAGGAAGAGCGCAGCTCTGGCAGGAAAGGGCTTGATGATATGTGAGATACTTTTATGTCTGATCAAAAGATATAGAAAGATGGAAAAGTTGTAAACGATCAAGCGTTCAAGCTGTAAAGTCCGGAGCGAAAGGTCATCGGGATCGGACTGTAAGTCGGCGACAGTTAATCTGACGAGACAAGAAAACTTCTGGATTTAGCAGATCTATGTTATATTAGGGAAAATGAGTTCATATAAACAAGATTTTAGATTTTCCCTTCAATCAGCTGCATGCAGCTGTACATCACCAAGCACAATGCCGAGCGTCGGAAGGAGTGGTGTAAAGCTGCCACCAAAATTTGGTAGAAATCCTTCCCAGAAGAGCAGGAAATGTTATATCTGCAGAGGGGTCGACTCCATATTAATGTCTATTAATGGGAGGTCACAAAATCTCCTGGAGGTGTAATGTGTAAATGTCCCAATATTTTTTGCCCATTTAGTGTATGAGGGAGGAGGAAAGAAAGTTAGAACTTTCCATTTGTATTTGGACACGCTGTCAATTATTTCATATGATATCAATAACATGAGAGCTGCTGGATATTTTGGGGGTTTCACCTTTTTTCCACTATCTGAATTGATACTAAGGCTTGTAAGCTTGTTTTAATGATGGAGGGGTCCTCTTTATTTATGGTCTCTCATGCCAAGAAAAAAGATAAATCCTACATCTGATCGTCGTCCTGTCCGCCATGAGGTGTCCATCAAGTATCACAGATGTCAGCTCGGCCGATTACTAAAGTTTGATTAATTCACAGAAAAAAGCAAACTTCTAAATGAGTTCAATGAGCTCCGGATAATTCAGAGCGAAAATGAGAAAACAAGAGGAGCCAGACGTGTCCTGGACGGTCATAGAGATATTCAGGGTAATAGTCATCCTCGGCTATCGCTGTATGCTCGTCGTCATATTGGTCAGTAAATCCCACGCTCTGGATCTGGGAGGAAAGCTTTTGGGTCTGCTGTCCCATGACAACACTTCTTGTACCTGTAGACTGGCAGCTCTGTGTTATCATAGACCTCATAGGAATCAATTAGAATCCAATAGATAGATATGAAAGAGATTAATATGGCAGATTGATGAAGGATAGAGAAAAAAAAAGAGAAAGAGAGGCAGAGAAAAGGAGAAACATAGAGGGAGAGAGAAATAGAGGAGGGAAGTTGAAACAGAAGGAAAGGAAAAGTGAAAGAGGAGAGGGAGAGAAAGAGAGAAGAGAGGGAGAGAGAGAAAGAGACAGGAAAAAAAGAGGAAGAGAGAAAGAGAGGAAGCAAGAGGAAGAGGAAAAGAGAAAAACAAAGGGCGATATAGAGAGACAAAAGAAAGGACAGAGAAAGAGAAGAGGGAAAGAGTGAGGAGAGAGAAAGAGAGAAGAGAGGCAGAGAGAGGAAAAAAGAGAGAAAGAAAAAAAGAGGAAGCAAGAGGAAGAGAAAGAGAGAAAAACAAAGGGCGATATAGAGAGAAAGTGGGGCAAGATAGAGATGAAAGAAAGAGGACAGAGAAAGAAAAGGGAGAGAGAAAGAGAGGAGACAAAGAGAGCAGGGAGACAGAGGAAGAGAAAGAGAGAGAAAGAGGAAAGAAAAAAAAGAGAAAGAAGTGTGAGAAAGAGACGAAAGGGAAAGTGGACTAGAGAAAGAGAAAAGAGTAAGAGGAGAGAGAGAAAGATGAGAGAGAGGAGGAAAAGAGGAGAGAAAGAGGGAGAGGAGAACAGAGAGAAAGAGAAGAGGGAGCAAGAGAGGAGAGAGAGGAGAAGGAAAGAAAGTGGACTAGAGAAGGAAACGAGAAAAAGAGAATGAGGAGAGAGAGAAAAAGAAAAGAGTAAGAAAGGAGGGAGAGAAAGAGGGGAGAAAAAGAAGATGAGAGAGAAATAAAAAAACATGGAGAAACATCCACAGAGAAAAGCAGAAAGAGAGCAAGAAATAGAAAGAAGGCAAAAGAGAATGAAAGAGATGACAAAAAGAAAGAAACTTTTATTACTTTGGAACGTTCCTTTTTACCTTTTGTGCCTTGGAGCTGCGACCCCTCGTGGCCCCTGTGACGCCACCATGCTGCAGGTATTGTTGGAGCTGCGACCCCTTGTGGCCCCTGTGACGCCGCCATGCTGCAGGTACTGTTGGCGCTGCAACCTCTCGTGGCCCCTGTGACGCCACCATGCTGCAGGTACTGTTGGAGCTGCAACCTCTCGTGGCCCCTGTGACGCCACCATGCTGCAGGTACTGTTAGAGCTGCGACCCCTCGTGGCCCCTGTGACGCCGCCATGCTGCAGGTACTGTTGGAGCTGCGACCCCTCGTGGCCCCTGTGACACCGCCATGCTGCAAGTACTGTTGGAGCTGCGACCCCTCGTGGCCCCTGTGACGCCGCCATGCTGCAGGTACTGTTGGAGCTGTGACCCCTCGTGGCCCCTGTGACGCCATTATGTTGCAGGTACTGTTGGAGCTGCGACCCCTCGTGGCCCCTGTGATGCCGCCATGCTGCAGGTACTGTTGGAGCTGCGACCCCTCGTGGCCCCTGCGACGCCGCCATGCTGCAGGTACTGTTGGAGCTGCGACCCCTCGTGGCCCCTGTGATGCCGCCATGCTGCAGGTACTGTTGGAGCTGCGACCCCTCGTGGCCCCTGTGACGCCGCCATGCTGCAGGTACTGTTGGAGCTGTGACCCCTCGTGGCCCCTGTGACGCCACCATGTTGCAGGTACTGTTGGAGCTGCGACCCCTCGTGGCCCCTGTGATGCCGCCATGCTGCAGGTACTGTTGGAGCTGCGACCCCTCGTGGCCCCTGTGATGCCACCATGTTGCAGGTACTGTTGGAGCTGCGACCCCTCGTGGCCCCTGCGACGCCGCCATGCTGCAGGTACTGTTGGAGCTGCGACCCCTCGTGGCCCCTGTGACGCCGCCATGCTGCAGGTACTGTTGGAGCTGTGACCCCTCGTGGCCCCTGTGATGCTGCCATGCTGCAGGTACTGTTGGAGCTGTGACCCCTCGTGGCCCCTGTGATGCTGCCATGTTGCAGGTACTGTTGGAGCTGCGACCCCTCGTGGCCCCTGTGATGCTGCCATGCTGCAGGTACTGTTGGAGCTGTGACCCCTCGTGGCCCCTGTGACGCCACCATGCTGCAGGTACTGTTGGAGCTGCGACCCCTCGTGGCTCCTGTGATGCCACCATGCTGCAGGCATTGTGGGGTCACCGGTCTCCTATGAGGTCCAGCCACACACTGGTTTCCCAGGTGTGAGATTTTCATGTCAGCAGCTGAAACTATAGAGAATGAATATCTGATAAATCTGTAATAATCATCTAGACTGCTGGCTGCTATATATGGGAGGCGGTCAGGGCATACTGGGAGTTGTAGTTGCTCAATCCCTTTCTATAAGGATGCTATAAAGGGGTTTCTGCTCATTAGCATAGACCATAATTCCATGATCGTTGGTGGTCTGACTCCCACTACTCCTGTGAATGTAGAAGTCAACAGTGCCTTCATTATAGCGCCATACATATGGCTGTGGCTATGCCCGGTACTGCAGCTCACTCCCACACAGCAGTTTTTCTGATTTTCCTCACTAAAAAGGATTAATTTCCTTACAGATAGTGAAGATATTTGTTTGGAAGCAAATGGTTAGTACGTAAAAGGAGATATTAGGAAATTGCAGTCGGCATCTTTAATCTCCGCCACCCATAAAGCAATCCTCTAAACACGTGCCGGCGTGGCGGACTAATGCCCCCATTAGCTGAGTGCACATATCAGTGCGCTGCAGACAGGTTTTAGGAAATTGGTTTATTGGAAAGTAATGAAGAGATTGAGTTGATCTTATTACTGACTGCTGTTAATTTCTGTGTACACCAGGGAGCGAGAAGGGAAGCTGCGGAGCGCGTGAGCCGCTCAATGCCAGGCTCAGATTTATTAGGACAGTAACGTGGGTGCGAGGTAACCCCCCGAATATCAGCACGAGTCTCGGTTATGTCACGGGGAAAACTTTATTTCTCATGTAATTGTCACAAAAACTCCCCATCTACAGTGGTATGAAAAAGTGTTTGCCCCCTTCTTGATTTCCTATTCTTTTACATGTTTGTCACACTTAAATATTTCAGATCACCAAATAAATGTAAATATTACACAACAATAACATAAGTAACACAAAATGCAGTTTATAAATGAAGGTCTTTATCATTAAGGGAAAAAGAAATCCAAACCTACAGGGTCCTGTGTGAAAAAGTGATTGACCTCTAACCCTAATAACTGGTTGGGCCGCCCTTAGCAGCAACAACTGCAATCAAGCGTGATAACTGGCATTGAGTCTTTTACAACGCTCTGGAGGAATTTTAGCCACTCATCTTTGCAGAATTGTTGTAATTCAGCCATATTGGAGGTTTCCGAGCATGAACCGACTTTTTAAGATCGTGCCGCAGCATCTCAATCGGATTAAGGTCAGGACTTTGACTAGGCCACTCCAAAGTCTTAATTTTGTTTTTCTTAAGCCATTCAGAGTTGGACTTGCTGGTGTGTTTTGGATCATTGTCCTGCTGCATAACCCGAGTGCGCTGCAGCTTGAGGTCACGAACAGATGGCCGGACATTCTCCTTCAGGATTTTTTTGGTAGACAGAAGAATTCATGGTTCCATTTACTACAGTAAGTCCTCCAGGTCCTGAAGCAGCAATACAGCCACTACCACCACCATATTTTACTGTTGGTATGATGTTCCTTTTCTGAAATGCTGTGTTCTACACCAGATGTAATGGGACATACATTGTCTAAAAAGTTCACCTTTTGTCTCGTCAGTCCACAGAGTATTCTCCCAAAAGTCTTGGGGATTTGCAAGATGTTTTCTGGCAAAACTGAGACAAGTCTTTATGTTCTTATTGCTCAACAGGGGTTTTCGTCTTGGAACTCTGCAATGCAGGTCTTTTTTTTTGCCCAGTCTCTTTCTTATGGTGGTCATGAACACTGACCTTAACCGAGGCAAGAGAGGTCTGCAATTCTTTGGATGTTTTTGTGGGGTCTTTTGTAACCTCTTAGATGAGTCGTCACTGTGTTCTTGGGGTAATTTTGGTCGGTTAGCCATGCGTGCTCAGATTCGCCACTGTTCCATGTTTTCGCCATTTGTGATAATGGCTCTCATTGGAGTTCACTGGAGTCCCAAAGATTTAGAAATGGCTTTATAACCTTTTCCAGACTGATAGGTCTCAGTTACTTTGCTTCTCATTTGTTCCAGAATGTCTTTGGATTGTGGCATGATGTCTAGCTTTTGAGGAACTTTTGGTCACTTCACTTTGTCAGGCAGGTCCTATGTAAGTGATTTCTTGATTGAGAACAGGTGTGGCAGTAATTAAACTCGTGTGCGGCTAGGGAATGTGAACTCAGCTTCCCAAAGATGTAACAAACCACAGTTAATTTATGTTTTAAGGGGGAGGGGCAATCACTTTTTTCACATGGGGCCCTGTAGGTTTGGATTTCTTCATCCTTAATAATAAAGACCTTCATTTTGTGTTACCTGTGTTCTCGTTGTCTAATATTTACATTTGTTTGGTGATCTGAAATATTTAAGTGTCACAAATATGCAACAGAATAGGAAATCAGCAAGGGGGCAAACACTTTTTCATACAACTGTATCTATGACGCAAAAATGTCAGCACTCTAGACAAGGGATAATGGAAAAAACCTTCTGTCCCAATCCATTAATACATTTATGCCTTTCTTTGCTAGTTTATGGTGTTTTTAATTTGCGCCATACTTAAAGCCTATATTACATATGTTCGAAAAAAAGAGCCAAAAAAGGTACAAGACATCGAGCATTTTTTATCTTACTCAAAATTCACAAACTGCTGCACCATTTTGAAAAAATGTGGCTAAAAAAAACAAAAAAAAAATTCAGTCTCCTGGTGTGAAATTAGCCTGCTATGATGTCGTCTCCCAAACACAGACATGAGGGATTTGTGCTCTCCTGTTTCTATGTTGTATTTGGTCAGAAGCAGCATGGAGAACATCATGCAAGCAGTACTGAGCAGTGTAGCTGAGAATCCTGCTCTTGTTCTAAAGCTTAGCATAATCTTTCTGTGTCTCCTTCTGCCTGTATTCAGACGCTGCTCCCCACATCTCCACACCCTTCCCTTTCCAACTTGTTTGGAAAATGATGCAGTTTAGCAGTTTGTTTGTTTTTAGCATTGATGAAGATGATGAATTAACAAAGCGGGGAAGAAGTGGCTCATACGTGGAGAAATAATCAGATTTTATTTTTCTAATAAGATATATTACAAAGTTTCTCATATTTGCTTGTACTATTGATTTATGCAAAGTTTGTTGAATGTACTGTTCCTTTTTAAGAAAGAATTAGTGACTGGTCTGTGCTCCCTTCATATATTTCAGTTTAGACCAATATTTGCTAAATATTTCCCCTTTTATCTGACATCAAAGGCTTTTAAGCTCCCAATCGTGTGTTCTGCTCATAGAAGCATGTTATTATGGGTGATAAGTGTGCCAATCATGCCAGCGTGTGACCTGAAGAGAGAGTGATACACGGGGCCCCAGAGGCGGCCATCACCATCCCTGACAGCACAACTCCTTCAAACTCTGGTTCTCCTTTTTTTTGGCTACCCCCTCTCTGCGCCTCCATCACTGTCGGGCTGCTTGTTTTCCAGTGTTGCATTTTTTCTGCCATATTAACCTCGGCCTAGTTCTGCCTGATTGCTGCTCCTGCCGAGGTCACTGGTGATGTGAAATGTTACTATCGGCATGAAATACAACAGATTCTCTGATCAGAAAAATAAGGTAAAGTTCTATCTATTATTTATCTATTATCTATCTATTATTTATTATCTATCTATCATCTATCATCTATCTATTATCTATCTATTATCTAATCTATTATCTATCCATGTATCTTTCTATCTCTCTATTATCTATCATATATCTATTATCTATCTACCATTTATCTATCTATCATCTATCTATCTATCTATCTATTATCTATCATCTATCTATCTATCTATTTATCATCTATCTATTAACTATCTATTATCTAATCTATTATCTATCCATGTATCTTTCTATCTCTCTATTATCTATCATATATCTATCTATCTATCTACCATTTATCTATCTATCATCTATCTATCTATCTATCTATCTATCTATCTATCATCTATCTATCTATCTATCTATCTATCTATCTATTATCTATCTATCTATCTATCTATCTATCTATCATCTATCTATCTATCTATCTATTTATCTATCTATCTATCATCTATCTATCTATCTATTATCTAATCTATTATCTATCCATGTATCTTTCTATCTCTCTATTATCTATCATCTATCTATTATCTATCTATTATCTATCTATCTATCATCTATCTACCATTTATCTATCTATCTATCTATCTATCTATCTATCTATCTATCTATTATCTATCATCTATCTATCTATTTATCATCTATCTATTAACTATCTATTATCTAATCTATTATCTATCCATGTATCTTTCTATCTCTCTATTATCTATCATCTATCTATTATCTATCTATTATCTATCTATCTATCATCTATCTACCATTTATCTATCTATCTATCTATCTATCTATCTATCTATCTATCTATCTATCTATCTATCTATTATCTATCATCTATCTATCTATTTATCATCTATCTATTAACTATCTATTATCTAATCTATTATCTATCCATGTATCTTTCTATCTCTCTATTATCTATCATATATCTATCTATCTATCTATCTACCATTTATCTATCTATCATCTATCTATCTATCTATCTATCTATTATCTATCTATCTATCTATCTATCTATCTATCTATCTATCTATCTATCTATCATCTATCTATCATCTATCTATCTATCTATCTATCTATCTATCTATTTATCTATCTATCTATCATCTATCTATCTATCTATCTATTATCTAATCTATTATCTATCCATGTATCTTTCTATCTCTCTATTATCTATCATCTATCTATTATCTATCTATTATCTATCTATCATCTATCTACCATTTATCTATCTATCTATTATCTATCTATCTATCTATCTATCTCTAATCTATCATCTATCTATCTATTATCTATCATCTATCTATCTATCTATCTATCTATCTATCTATCTATCTATCTATCTATCTATTTATTTATCATCTATCTATCTATCTATTATCTAATCTATTATCTATCTATTATCTAATCTATTATCTATCTATCCATGTATCTTTCTATCTCTCTATTATCTATCTATCTATTACCTATCTATTATCTATCAATGTATCTTGAAAAAGGCTCACACACAGAGCCGAAACATCGCTCTCAAATGGGCTATTAAAATAGTTTTTTTTGCACTAAGATGATGGAGATGAAGATCTATATCTATCTATTATCTATCATCTATCTATCATCTATTATCTATCTATCTATCTATCTATCTATTATCTATCTATCATCTATCTACTATCTATCCATCTATCTATTATCTATCCCATAAAGTAAAAAAATATAAATACATAAAAATAGAAAAAAAAAAATAATATATATATATATATATATATATATATATATATATATATATATATATATATATATATATAAAACATCAATAAAATAAATGTAAATAAAACATACAGAAAAAATAAATGTCAATAATGAAATATATAAATAAATAAAATACATTAAATATATAAATAAAATATATACATTGAAAAAATATATAGAAATAATAAAACATACATAAAAAATAGTTAAATAATACAATATATACACAATAAACAAATTAAATAAAATGAAAAATAAATAAATTATATGGTATATTTTATTAATATGTAAAAATAGATAAAACAGAACTGCTGGTTTGTAGGTGACATCTGAATGGTCTGCATACAAGGCTATGTTCACACATTGCGTTTTCACAACGTTTTTGCACTTACTCGTTGCTCTTTATAGTTTAAGAAAAGCTGCAAAAAATAAAATAAAAGAAGTGACATGCTGCAGATTTTTTTAAAAACGCAGTCGCTTTGCAAAAAAATCTAAGCAAGTGCATGAGATTTTGGAAATCTCATTGCTGTAAACAGCAGCTTGTTATCTACAGTACATAGAAAAACGCAGCAAACAAAGGGCTGTAAAAACGCGACGTGTGAACATAGCCTAACTCTGCAGTGGTGTTCTATAATGTTATTGCAGAAGTCAGCAGTTGCATGGAGATCGTTCAGCTCCTGGAGCTCAGTGACTGCTGTCAGACACAGCCAGACTCCCCATAGAGAAGGCAGACGCGGTCAATAGCTGTCTCTGCCTTCCTGTACTTGGTGCAGATTTTGCCACAATGGATTCTGATGCAGATTTTTTATCTTAGTTCATGTTCCCAAGGGTGAAAACGTGGCTTCTTTTCTGCACCAAAATATGGAATCTGAATACTGCATTTTTGCTTAAAATGGTATGATTGGTGGCAGCGGTGATAATCACTCATTCGATGATGCAGAGGAGGCGTTCCGCGTGCACATGTCTGAACCCCAGAAATGTGAGTTGTATAACGTTCTGATATACCTCAGTTACGCCAGGTGCCCCGATCGTTCGGTTTCTCCTCTGCTCCCCAGATTGGCAGCCCCACTTCTACTCCTGTGTTTGACAGAAGAGAGAGTTTCCTGTCGGTAGTCACATGGCCCCAGCTTTCCATGGAGGGGGTTGGCTGATTGGTTCATTTCAATAACTAATTCCCCTTCTCAATCTATTAATCATATCTGACAAAGAAGGGGTCTGGCTTGGCTATTGAAATCAGCAGCCAGCCCCCTTCTCTGTCTATGAACCAGTGGTATTAAATAAGGGGGTTGGCTTAGCTCTTGAAATGCGCAGTCAGCAAGCCCCTCATTTCATTAACTAAATCCCCTACTCAGTCTATTAATAATCTGTTACAAAGAAGGGGTCTGGCTGGGCTATTGAAATCAGCAGCCTACCTCCTTCTCTGTCTATGAACCAGTGGTATTGAATAAGGGTGTTGGCTTAACTCTTGAAATGAGCAGTCGGCAAGCTCAATTTTCTGTCTATAAACCAGAAGTGATGAAGAAGGGGACTGGCTTTGCTATTGAAAGGAGCAATCAGTCAGTCACCATCGCTTTCTATGAATTACAGTAGTGGTATCAAAGAGGAGGTTGGCTTAGTTATTGAAATAAGCGGCGGGCAAGCCCCCTTTTCTGCCTATGAGTCAGCAGTGATGAAGAAGGGGGCTGGCTTGGCTATTGAAATAAAGTGATAAATGAAACAACCATATCTATAATCGCAGTGTAAATAAGAATGTAACAATTCAGAATATCACGAAATGAGCGGTGACTTCTCGTTCAGGTTTACACATCACAGCCCTGGCGTATCATCATGACGCCCACGTACGTCCCATGGCTGCCCGCCTTCCCCGATGTCTTCTCCACAAGAGCACATTAACACGTCTTTGGGGACGAGGCAGGCTGCGTGCGGCTTGCGAACACGCGTGACCTCCTGTCACATCAGTGTGAGATTTCCACAACGCTGGCGTATTAAAGCAAAGCTCCATGTTTCAGAACTGTGACCTTTAAATGATTCAGCCACATTAGAGGATTTAAAATAAAATAACCCCGGGGCGACCGACGCTGTAAAGTCCCGCTATATCACCGCCAAGAGAGAGCCGGGTTATGGTGAGCACTTAGTAATATATTGTTAACCCCGAGGTTGGCACGGTGCTGGTAGCGGAGCAAAGAGATAAAATCCGTACATGTATATATACAACCGCCATATGCTGCACGGCGCCCAGCGCTATCCCTACTATAGGTACCACCGCCATATGGTGTGCTGCCATATAAAGCACAAATACTCACAACATGCTGTGCTTAAAGGGTTATTCCCACAGGGTCGATGATCGCTGGGGTCCAACCACTTCCTAACGATAAGTCGTCACTTTATGAGTTAGGACCACCCCTTTAAGGGTCTGCTCACATGTGTACGAAGCCTAAAGATGATGGCTGGTGCAGAAAATCTCTGTCCTTATGCCCTGATTAGGCAAATAGGGGTCCTGAGGGGCAGGGTCCTCTGCATTTATTTAGGGGACTGGTCTGGGGTCTGGTATTAAGGGCGTTAGGACTGAGACCCTCTTATTGTTCTAGGTCTACATTTTTTTAGCGGGTCCGTTCCTTGGTCTGTTTTTGGTTATTGTCTGAGGTCTGTATTTATTTAGGGGTCTGACATAGGGTCTGTTATTTAGGGGGTCTGTATTTATTTTCTGGTGTCTGTATTTATTTAGGGGTCTGGCCTGGGGTCTGTCACTTAGGGAGTCTGGACTGAAGTATGTATTTATTTATTTTCTGGGGTCTGTATTAATTTAGGGGGTCTGGCATGGGGTCTGTTATTGAGGGGGTCTGGTTTTAGGTCTTTATTTGATTTTGGACTGGGGTCTGTTTTTACTTATGTGGCCAGTTCCAGGGTCTGTATTTGTTTATTGTCTGGGCGGGGGTCTGTATTTATTAAGGGGTCTGATCCTGGGTCTGTTTTTATTTAGGGGGGTCTGTATTTGTTTATTGTATGGTCTCGCGTCTCTATTTAATTAGAGGGGTCTGGTCTGGGGTCTGTATTTATTTGTGGGGTCTAACCTGGGGTCTGTTATTTAGGGGATCTGGTCTGGGGTCTGTTATTTAGGGGGTCTGTATTTATTTGTGGGGTTCTACCTGGGGTCTGTTATTTAGGGGTTTGGCCTGGAGTCTGTTCTTTAGGGGGTCTGGCCTGGGGTCTGTTATTTAGGGTGTCTGGTCTGATGTCCTCTTATTGTCTGGTCCTGGGTCTGTATTTATTTATGGGGTCTTGCAGGGGGTCTTTCATTTAGGGGGATCTGGCCTTGGGTCTGTTATTTAAGGGGTCTGTTATTTAGGGTGTCTGTTCTTTAGGGGGTCTGTTATTTAGGGCGTCAGGTCTGATGTCCTCTTATTGTCTAGTCCTGGGTCTGCATTTCTTTATGGGGTCTTGCAAGGGGTCTGTCATTTAGGGGGATCTGGCCTTGGGTCTGTTATTTAGGGGGTCTGTTCTTCAGGGGGTCTGGCCTGGGGTCTGTTATTTAGGGGGATCTGGCCTGGGGTCTGTTATTTAGGGCGTCAGGTCTCATGTCCTCTTATTCTCTGGTCCTGGGTCTGTATTTATTTATGGGGTCTTGTTGAGGGTGTCATTTAGGTGATCTGGCCTTGGGTCTGTTATTTAGGGTGTGTGTTCTTCAGGGGGTCTGGCCTGGGGTCTGTTATTTAGGGGGATCTGGCCTGGGGTCTGTCATTTAGGGGGATCTGGCCTTGGGTCTGTTATTTAGGGGGTCTGTTCTTCAGGGGGTCTGTTATTTAGGGCGTCAGGTCTCATGTCCTCTTATTCTCTGGTCCTGGGTCTGTATTTATTTATGGGGTCTTGTTGAGGGTGTCATTTAGGTGATCTGGCCTTGGGTCTGTTATTTAGGGTGTGTGTTCTTTAGGGGGTCTGGTCTGGGGTCTGTCTTTATTTGGGGGTGGGATGAATGGGGTCATAGGCACAACTTGTGACTCACGTGGATACACATGGGTGGGTGATACGTTCCTCAGTGTTGTGGCCAGTATGGCACATGGTTGGTTGAGCCTGGCTGAGCGGGCCGTCGCGTCGCCCCCCAGTCGTCTCCCCTCGTGTGTACAGCTGTCAGGGTCTGTTTGTAGTTTGCGTGTAAGAAAGATGCACATGAGTGTTCCCTAATACGTCGTGCCACGGTTACTATGGAAACTGGCGGTCGTTATCGATGCAGCGTTACCTCCCCGCGCTCTGACAGACTCAGCATATTTTAATTAATATTGTGATCTTTCCTCTCCGCCGGGCTGTTACCTGTCTCCTCTTAAATACTCGCCTGCCTGCTCTTTCATGTCGTGTTCAGCGCGGACCCCGGGCATTGTATTTTAACAATGGTCGGAGTAGGAGAGTGGAGACGGCGCTCTCTGTACCGTCTCATACGGGATGAACCCAATTATACACAGCACAATGCCCCTCAGCGCTCGTCTCCGCCATCACTAACAAACACGACTCTGTGCCCTCCGCGTATCACCAAAGCCGTCTCCACCAGCTGACTGACTCTTCAAAGCGGCAACCATTTACTCCCAAAGGAGAGCGCGATTGTCATATGGCGGCCATATTGGTTGTCGCTCAAGTTTACCATGATCCTGGGCAGAAAATCAGGCCTAGGAAATGTTATCTGCTATTATGGCGGCCATATTGGTTGTCACATCATCATTAGCAAACCAGTCATAGAGATTTCTAGTCAATGGCCTCAAAAAGCAGAGAGAGCTCCTCCAGAGCTGCAATATGGACAATACTCTCTTTCTGGCACTGGTTATGGAGGCACTTTGGCTGGTATTGGCATGTTGGTGAAGGGGGCAGGGACGGTTGCTGTGGCCCAGAACGGAGTTCCCTTTGCCCTGAAACCCCTCGTCTAATCAGGAATCAGAGTTGAGTGTGATGTGCTGTGGGGGGCTTTCTTTACTCACTTGTAGTTTGGGAGTCCTTGTTACCTCCCCGTCCATGGGACCGGATACAGCTACAGACATGACAGGAGACTTTAGGTCCAGATCAACAGGTTCAGCTTTACTGTGCAATTCGGATACAATCGGTTGTGGAGCACAGGGTGAGACAGAATCCCCTCCAGATCATGTTCCCTTTTCCAGTGTACTATCAGTCCTACACTCTGTTCTGCCCGACCTGTCCATGCCTCAACAGCTCCTGTTGCTACCAGGGGCCTTTTATCTGGCACAACATTTTCCCTGAGGCCCACCATCATTCCCTTTCGCCAACATCTTCCTCACAGGGGAGACTGAGTTATGTCACTCAATACATGTCACCTTGTGATGGTCTTTGGTAAGGAAGGGGGCCTCAAACTGTCCCTGGAACTGGGACACTAACTATCCCTGCCCCTAGGGTACTCTTGAAGGTAGAGAGGCCTGAGTCTCCGACCTTACTATGCTCCTGTTAAACTCTGATCTGTTCCCTCCCCCACCCCAAGACGCATGGAACAGAAATGTAATGTAAACTAGTCACAAAGACAAAACAGGGAAAACAGAAAATCTCTATCATACAAAAGCACTAACCAACAATAGGGAGGAAGATAGGGACAGGGAGGAATAAACTAAATGGGAACTACAGTAAACCACAGAACACTTCTAAAACAACTCTACTCCAAGCACTGAGCTTTAACACATAGCACAGGAAGATGAATCTTTCACTGGCAGGGACAAGAAGGTCTGGTCAGTTTATATAGGAAGAGGTAATGACCAGATCAGAAGAAGCTGAAATGGAGCTGCATGTTTCTGACCAGCATAGAAAGGGTCATTAACCTCTTCAGCACCAGAATAAACTAAATCCATTTAATATCACACCATGTATAAAAAAGACCTGCGATTCATTGCCCGACATGACCGTGTAACTCCAGGTCTCCCAGGGGGACATGATATCCTCGTGACAATACCTTTTCCTTTTTCAGGCCCTAGGCCCAAGACTGCCCCGGCATCCTCAGGAAGCTTAAGATGTGTCATCATACTGTTTGAAGACTTGCTGCATCCGCTTTCTTGGAACCTGTAGAACGCTGTCACTAGCTAGCCGTTCCTTTACACTCCATTAATAAGGCATTGAATAAATCCCAATGGCGCCTCCTAGGGGCAGGTGTCTTTTAATCTATTAAAGTTGCCTAGTGAATTGCCATGGCTGAGGCAGTCTGTGGTCCCTCGTCCTAAGATGTAAGATGAGGGACTACCATCCCAATGACTGGTGGCTCCGACATGTCCATGGACTGGAGTGGCCATCAATCACATGTAATTAGGAATAGTCTCATAGACTCTCTCTTCCTATGCCATACATCACAAGCTCGCTGAGACCTGCTCCGTCTCCTCTCTACCTTTCCGCACTGAGGGCACCATTAGAGGGGAGATGAGAGGCACCGATCCTGCGTGACATGCCTCTCGGAGCTACAGAAGCTTCTTCAGTCCAAGTAATAGGTTGCGGAGATGTGAGGCGGCCCCGATCTGTGACATATGCCACTTATATTGGCGGCAGAGCTAGTTAGCTGGTGGCGGAAAGTCTCCTGGGAAGGTGAAGCCGGTGTCTGATTCCATCACTGACACCGGAGACTAAGAAGATGGCAGTGATGATTTATATAGGAGACCGTAAAGCACAATACAGATAGATGGACGGACAGACAGATACTGTAAGAGGTGAAAAGGAGAGCGGGAGAAAGAAAGGAAGAGATGACAGATGAATGGACGGTGGATAGGTACAGACATGACATAGAGATTGTATAAATATTGGATTGATATCCTGTATAGAGCAATGATAAATACATATGTTATATATATATATATATATATATATATATATATATATATATATATATATATATATACACTGTATATATAGATGGGCTAATTAAATTTGTTGTTTCATCGTCTGACTTTGGAGCGCTGACCCCATTTTTTTTTTTAGAAATTTCTATATGTAACAGGTTTTTGCACCCATATTTGCATGGAAAATTGCGGCTTTTACTTTCCTGTCTATATACAAACAGATCTACAGGAAGTGGACACGGTGACCCTGGAGGTCCCCTCCAACTCTAATATTCTATCTACCTATTATCTATCTATCATCTATCTATCTATCTGTCTGTCTGTCTATCATCTACCTATTATCTATCTATCTAGGACAGACTTATTGTCACGACTCTGTTGTCGGTTGTCCCAGGACCAGGGGCTCCTTCCCTGTCCCTAACGCTAGGGGCACCCTAGCTCACCCTGTTCCCCGGATTACTTCTAATGGTGAAGATGTCGGGGCCACGTACCTTGCCTTAGCTCCTGAATCCGCCCTCAGTCTGTATCCTTCCCCCACCCAGGGAAGAGGGGAGCAGTAGTGTATCGGAATACACCAACCAGACTAACAAGGTAATACAAACAGGGATCACAAAATACCAATCATACAAATATACACACACATATAAGAGAGGTATTATCTGTGGACACAGACCATAATTCCACAACAGATGTGAGCAGCAGATATCAGCGGCCGCGCAAGGTAAACTTTTCCTCTTAACCCTACAAAAAAGCGGGGACTCAGACATCCTGCTTGGCTCGTGATGTTTGCCCTTCCCTCGGGCAAAGAATTGATTTTCCTCTCTTCCTGCCTCATTCACAATGGAAGGTGCCCACATCCACTCTAATACTGGGGCATTGATGTGTTATTAACCATTCCCATCCCGGTAGTGTGGAATGACTTCTGTGGCGTTTTTCGGGGAGTGGACTATTGGTGCCTCACTGAGATCTCTGATCACTAAGGAGTCTTCATGGCTTTGCATTATTTAGTAATGTTGTGCTCTTTTGCAAACATGTTGTGAAAATTGTACTCCAATCACATCCAAAGCACCATTCATTCTTGGACTCTCAGGTTGCTTGACCTTACATGAAATTGCGGCTCAGTTTCTGAATAAAGTAGTAGTAGCAGTTGGTAATCTCCAAAACCCAGTATGTCCTTTGCCGTAACGTGTGAAAATCAACAAAGTGTTGGCAGATAGCAGAATTTTGATTCCAGCTCTGAATGTTGCTAGCAGACAACATATGGTGGATTTCAGTTATTGTGTCCTTAGCGTGTCATTTGCTGTCTGTTCCTCTTCTTAGGATACATTGGGAGGGCAAAGTATAACATTGGCACCACGCTCCCTTCTAGCTCTGATGTCCAGACGTCATTTTATCTAACAAGTTACCTGCACTGAATGTGAGATCAGGGATTTATCATATTGTTACACCTCAAGCTCCACTTCAATGCCAAAGACTTCTCCCGTGCTGCACCTGTGCTATGGAATACTTTACCTGTTACCTATCTGCCGCCTCTTACATGACCTGTGCATGATCTATATCGGCAGGTGTGGAGAAAATTGGGCGGAGTATGAATTCTTTCAAAAAGAGAAGAGTTAATGGTTTATTTTTAGGAGTTAAACAAATGCAAAATGAATGAACAAAAGAGAAATCTAAATCAGATCAATATTGGCTGTGGCCGGCATTTACCTTCATCGCTAATCTCCTCATCACTTGTACACAGTTTATGAAGGATCTTGGCAGGAGGTTGTTCCAAACATCTTGGAGAACTGACCCCACATCTTCTGTGTACGAAGCTTGTGCGGATCCTTCTGTGTCATCATGTGATCCCAGACTGGATGATGTGAGATCAGGACTCTGTGGGGCCGGATCACCACTCTGTGGGGCCAGATCATCGCTCTGTGAGTCCGGATCACCAATCTGTGGGTCCGGATCACCAATCTGTGTGGCTGGGTCATCACTCTGTGGGACCGGATTATCACTCTGTGGAGCTGGATTATCACTCTGTGGAGCTGGATTATCACTCTGTGGAGCCGGATAATCTTTCTGTGGGGCCAGATCATCACTCTGTGGGTCCGGATCACCACTCTGTGTGGCCCGGATCACCAATCTGTGTGGCTGGGTCATCACTCTGTGGGACCGGATTATCACTCTGTGGGGCTGGATTATCTTTCTGTGGGGCCAGATCATCACTCTGTGGGTCCGGATCACCACTCTGTGTGGCCCGGATCATCGCTCTGTGGGGCCGGATCACCACTCTGTGGGGCCGGATCACCAATCTGTGTGGCCGGATCATCACTCTGTGGGGCTGGATCATCACTCTGTGGGGCTGGATCATCACTCTGTGGGGCTGGATCATCACTCTGTGGGGCCGGATTATCTTTCTGTGGGGCCAAATCACCACTCTGTGGGGCCTGATCATCACTCTGTGGGACCAGATCATCACTCTGTGGGGCCAGATCACCACTCTGTGGGACCGGATTATCACTCTGTGGGGCTGGATCATCACTCTGTAGGCCCGGATCACCACTCTGTGGGCCCGGATCATCACTCTGTGGGCCTGGATCATCACTCTGTGGGCCAGGATAATCACATCCAAGACTCCTTGTTCTTCCTTATGCTGAAAATAGTTCTTCAGAGTCCTCACATCTGTCTGGGATTACCCGGAGAAACAGTAGGATCCGCGCAAGACTCATACACTGAAGATCTGGGGTCTGTTCTCCAAGATGTTTGGAAAAACCTCCCACAGTGTAGAAGTGACAAGAACTGATGAAATTAAATATATTTATGATTTAGATTTCTCTTTTGCTCATTCACTTTGCACCTTGTGAACTGAAAAAAAATAAACTATTAGCACTTCTATTTGTGAAAGCTTCTTACTTTGCAGCATTTTCTCACCTGCCTAAAACTTTTGCACAATACTCTATATGTATATACATACATTAGAAATATATACTCAACTTTGAAATTTCAGCACATCACAGGATAAGTAGACATGTTAATGATATGCAAATGATTTAAAAAAATGGAAACCGGTATGATGATCCCTCGTGTAGGCCTCGTTATGGCCACGTGGTCTCGTTAGAGTCTAAGAATGGCATCAATTCTGTACTATAAGTGAAATTAGAAGTCATGCACCGAGCCTAAAGTGTCATATAGTGTCTACACACACCATCAGATATTTGCACGAATTGGGCTACGAGGCTACATCCGACTACAGGACCTCAATTGACCTCTCGCCATAGCTCTTAAATGTTACCATGGTTCAGAGCGAGACAATGGAGGCCGGAATGGAGGTTTGTCATCTTCGGTCATGAGTCTCGCATTTGTCGCATTTGTTCGCGATGATAGCCGGAAATTGGTTTGGGTTCCACACGAGCAACTCCATGGAGAAGTCTTTTACAAGGGAATGTCACAAAGTCATAAAAGCTGTTTTTCAATATTTATATACATAAAAGACCTCGGTTTCTCCCATGCATGGTCCTCACGGCTGATTGCCTGCAGAGTTGAGTTTCATGGATTAATTTGAAGTCTTGAAGAAATTCTGTACCAGAGAAATAGAAAATGCAGAGTGAAGTATTAGAGATGAAAAGAGATTAGATGAATTTGGGCAGGCACACAGCAATTAGGAGAGGACCAGGGAAAAATCAGGCTAATACAGTTTGCTAACTAATACACTAGAGACATATGACTGGATCCGCAGGGGCCTGGTTGAGGATCTGCATGGGTGTGGCTGGTGAGGAGCAACTGGAGCCTGTGTCCCATGTGCCAAGGGGCAAACAAGCCCTTTTCCTTCGCCAGGGTATTTAGATGACTAGGAAAACAAATTAAATTACAAAAAGGAAAATGGGCTGATGCAAAGGTTTGGGCTCCCTGCTGTTTATTATCTAGTAGCGCCCCATTTTGAAAGTATCACAGCTTGTAAATGCTTTTTGTAGCCAGACAAGAGTCTTTCAATTCTTGTTTGAGGGATTTTCATCCATTCTTCCTTGGAGAATTCTTCCAGTTCTGTGAGATTCCTGGGTCGTCTTGCATCCTCTATTTTGAGGTCCAGCCACGGATTTTCAATGATGTTCAGATCAGGGGACTGTGAGGGCCATTGTAAAACCTTCAGCTTGAGCCTTTTGAGGTCATCTACTGTGGATTGTGACGTGTGTATAGGATCATTATCCATTTGTAGAATCCATCCTCTTTTCACCTTCAGCTTTCTAACAGATGATGCTGTTATGTTTGCATCAAGAATTTGTTGAAATTTCATTGAATCCATTCACTGTCCATAGACACCCATACAGCATAGAAGGCACCAAGTCTGAGATGTGCCAAGATCTCAGATTTTCTTCTACTCCACTTCCATGATTGTTTCTTTATACACATGGCCAGGTGGACCATAATCTGTCATAGTCTGGACGTGGTAGGACAAGGAGAGTCCCTGAGATCACTGCATCACTAGGCCCCGAGATTTTGTAAACTCTTAAACACATACATGTATATTAGATCAAAAATATTTCAGAAAATTTAGTCTCCTTGGTTGTATATTGGGTAAAAGAAAACTCTAGTTGTCCTTTATACAAAACACACTAGAAATAAGAAATGTAAAATAATCCCGGCTCTTCAAGGCTTAACTGCTCCTGACCCGGGCTGCTGAGAGTACATGACTTCTTTACTAAGGCAGGATGTAAAGAAGAGTTAAGTTAAAAAAAAAAAATGACGTCTGTTTTGTGTTTATTTTTTCCATGTTAATGACTTGCAGGACCCTTCATCTTTGAAGACGGAGTTTTTAAGTTCCAATATTTTTTTGGCACAGTCACTGCCTTTGTATAACTAGTTATCTCTCTCCCGCAGGAGCCTTCAGAGGAATGTGCAAGAAAATTGATCATTTTCCGGAGGACGCAGATTACGAGCAGGACACGGCAGAGTATTTACTGCGTAAGGATTTTACCTCGAATGATCTCCCTGTCCGCTCTTCATCCCCAATAACAGGCGGTCTGGGCTATTCATAGTCAACTAATACATCCTCAGCAACTTCCCTTCATGGCAGAATAAGGGACAAAAGGGGGCGAGAAAGTGGGAGCAAGCCAGTCCCAAACTTGTGGATGTAATTACAAGGAGAAAGGGTCTTTGGAGAGCACTGGAAAAAAAATAGTTTGTATTCAGGTGGGGGGCCGAAGGTGACCCTCCACTTAGGTATAAGCCCCACCGACAAGGCTGGAAGCCAATATACTATAGCAGATAGGTAGCTTGCGTTCCCCTCTGGTGCAAAACTGTAGATAGCCAGATCTTCAGTTCACAGCCACAGGATAAGACAAAGTGGTAGCAGATAAGAAGGGCCATGCCATTTTGCAGTCTCCGGTAAAGGGATATTCCCAGGCAAAAGCAAATGCAAAGACTGTGTAGTCAGGTGACATTAATTGTAACTTGTCCCTGGCCTTGACCCATCTTGGGTGGCATACATTGCAGACTTATGAAGACTTGGACTGGCCCACGGGGGAACAGGGGAATCCTCCGGTAGGGCCCTGTGAAGAAATAATTGATTCCCAAGCAAAATCAAATGCAAAGATTGTCCCTGGCCTTGGCCCATCTTGGGTGGCATACATTGCATACTTATGCAGACTCGGACTGGCCCACGGGGGAACAGGGGAATCCTCTGGTAGGCCCCTGTGAAGAGATAATTGATTCCCAGGCAAAAGCAAATGCAAAGATTGCCTCTGGCCTTGGCCCATCTTGGGTGGCATACATTGCATACTTATGCAGACTCGAACTGGCCCACGGGGGAACAGGGGAATCCTCCGGTAGGCCCCTCTGCTTGAGTTCTAATGAGTAGTGCACTTGATTCACAATTTGCAGAAAAAGATAATCTAATCATTCAGTAAACAAGCTAGCCAAATTATTATTGCATAGAAGCTAAAGTCAATTTATGTACTAGGGTCAGGTTATATTTGCATGTAGCGGAACAGTGGGCCCCAAGAGTCAATGTTACCGGTGGGCGTTTGCCAGTCCGATACTGTAATTATGGATTTCAGGGTTAGGTGATCATCACCTGTCACCCCTCTGGTGTGATGTCAGAGCTGCGCTGTGTACTCAGAGTCAATGTGATGCTTTCTTCTTCACTAAGGGAAAAACTGCAGCTGCATCCCCCCTCTACTCCCCACCTGATATTCACTTTAGTACATAGACACTGAGGAAGTTTCTAAACAAGCACAGAGGGTCTACGGGTACGAAAAGGGGAACGACAGCTGTCAGGGAGGTGAGGAAGTCATAAAGGTATATCCATTGGCGCAGTAGCTGATCGGTTTTTGGAGAATGGGAAGCAGGGGCCCATGGCGTTCCTAATTCACTAACAGGATTGAGTCACCTGGAAGATTATTAAAAAGTATATGAAAAACCTGGTGGGAGAGAAGGGTTGATATTCTTAGGAACTACCCAGGACCTTTTCTCGAGCAATACGTTAAGGAGACATTTGCCTTCACTGTCTTGGGCACCAATGCACTTGGAAGATTACATTTAATAATGCAGATCACTTGAAAAGACCCCAATGGCTTCTTCACATATGTAGCTACTAGATTTGAGCAAAATGCTTTGCAGAACCCTGGTCCAGGGTCAATAGTCCATGGCCACTGGACCGGAGCCTTGTGGACATCCTCCTACCTGCCGGCATCACCAGAACGTCTTCTTAATGTTAGGTCAGGTGCAACGTCATCGTGATGTTGTGCCGGGTCTACCACTTAAAAGAGGTGGCGGATTGGTGGCAAAAAAGGTGGAGGTTTGGAGGACCTTGGTCTGGTGACCACAGACTATTGACTAGGTCAGGGAGTTACATGCTTGGCTCCTCTTTTGGCACAACGTCTTGAGTGCACTAAGACCGATTAATCAAAAGAGGCGCTGGCGGGTAGGAGAAGGTTAGTCCAGTGGCCACTAACTACTGATATAGCCACTGGACCAGGGATTAATATAGCTCTGATGATACCGGGCGCTGAGAGTCAGCTCAATCCTCCCACCATTGTCTACATTTACAGAAAACCGAGCAAAACAGACTGGTTGCTGCAGAGCTCGTCCGCGGAGCGGTCAATAATCAGTGACTTCCATGTCAATGTAGCGTGCCGATCCCGAGCCAATCATGTGCGCGGCTCCATGAGCCCCGAGCAAGTCGGCTGATAGGAACAAGACGCTCGCCGGGATTCTGGATAAATAAAGATACTCTGTAACAAGTTCCTTGCAATCTGGATGCCCCCGGCCTTTCTCAGCCTGGCTAGATAGCTTTATATTTATTGAGAGACAGACGTCTATTTTTCTTTGTGTCTTTTCATACCCTGGGAACTTTGAACCTGTTCTCTCGCATTAGAGAAAGCACAGAAGTAGATACACAATTGTTACAGGAGGGGGGGGAGAAAAAAAAAGAAAAAGCTGCAAGAACAGACGCCGGCAGGTAGCACATTCACAGCCGGAAAACGTTAATCAAAGGGACGGGGGGATCTTATCCGAGTCTCCAGGTGAAGGATGAACCAGGAGAAGACGCCACTGTGTGGCTAGAATCGAAGCAATAGACAAAGAAATACAAGGGAGACGGCAGATAGATAGATAATAGATGATAGATAGATCGATAAAGAATAGATAGATAATAGATGGATAGATAGATAATAGATAGATGATAGATAGATAATAGATAGATATATAGATGATAGCTCGATTCTAACGCATCGGGTATTCTAGAATATGTATGTAGTTTATTTATGAAGTTTTCAGAATAAGGCAATTAATACACAGGATTCGGCCGGCCGCGACCAATTAGGGAAGCGTGGTTCAAATTCCGTGCCAATTCGCGGGCGGACTGCGACTGTCGCTGATTCTTGGCGTGACCAATCAGTGAAGCCAGGGCCGGCTGCAGGTTTTTGAGGGCCCCGGGCGAAAGAATCTCAGTGGGCCCCCTCTTTAACCCATACCACGATTCATGATGTACAGATACAGCAGAGAAATATAGCACAGCCACATAGTATATAGCACAGCCACGTAGTATATTACCCAGCCACGTAGTATATAGCACAGCCCATGTAGTAAATAGCACAGACACGTAGTATATTGCCCAGCCACGCAGTATATAGCACAGCCCACGTAGTATATAGCACAGCCACGTAGTATATAACACAGCCATGTAGTAAATAGCACAGCCACGTAGTATATTACCCAGCCACGTAGTATATAGCACAGCCCATGTAGTAAATAGCACAGACACGTAGTATATTGCCCAGCCACGTAGTGTATTGCCCAGCCACGCAGTATATAGCACAGCCACGTAGTATATTGCCCAGCCACGCAGTATATAGCACAGCCCACGTAGTATATAGCACAGCCACGTAGTATATAACACAGCCATGTAGTAAATAGTACAGACACGTAGTATATTGCCCAGCCCACGTAGTAAAAAGCACAGACATGTAGTATATTTCCCAGCCACGTAGTATATTGCACAGCCACATAGTATATAGCACAGACAAGTAGTATATAGCACAGACACGTAGTATATTGCCCAGCCACGTAGTATATTGCCCAGCCACGTAGTATATAGCACAGACATGTAGTATATTGCCCAGCCACATAATATATTGCACAGCCAAGTAGTATATTGCACAGCCACCTAATATATTGCACAGCCACGTAGTATATAGCATAGCCACGTAGTATATAGCAACGAGACGTAGTATATAACACAGCCCACGTAGTATATAGCACAGACACGTAGTATATTGCCCAGCCACGTAGTATATTTCCCAGCCACGTAGTATATAGCAGACACGTAGTATATAGCACAGACACATAGTATATTGCCAGCCACGTAATATATTGCACAGCCACATAGTATATAGCACAGACAAGTAGTATATAGCACAGACACGTAGTATATTGCCCAGCCACGTAGTATATTGCCCAGCCACGTACTATATAGCACAGACATGTAGTATATTGCCCAGCCACATAATATATTGCACAGCCACGTAGTATATTGCACAGCCACCTAATATATTGCACAGCCACGTAGTATATAGCAACGAGACGTAGTATATAACACAGCCCACGTAGTATATAGCACAGACACGTAGTATATTGCCCAGCCACGTAGTATATTGCCCAGCCACGTAGTATATAGCAGACACGTAGTATATAGCACAGACACATAGTATATTGCCAGCCACGTAATATATTGCACAGCCACGTAGTATATTGCACAGCCAGGTAATATATTGCACAGCCACGGATTATATAGCCCAGCCACGTAGTATATAGCACAGAGACATAGTATATAACACTGCCCATGCAGTATATAACCCAGGCCACGTAGTATAGAGCACAGCAATGTAGTATATTGCCCAGCCACATAATATATACCACAGCCATGTAGTATATAGCACAGCCCACATAGCATGTAGCACAGAGATGCAGTATATAACACAGCCCACGCAGTATCTAACACAGCCCACGTAGTATATAGCAATGTGAGCACCATATCCCTGTTAAAAAAAAGAATTAAAAAATAGTTATATAATCACCTTCCGTCGGCCCCTGGATCCAGCCCAGGTGTTTACTGACGCTCCTCGCGATGCTCCGGTCCCAAGAGTGCATTGCGGTCTCGCGAGATGATGACGTAGTGGTCTCGCGAGACCGCTATGTCATCATCTCGCGAGACCGCAATGCATGGACCGGACCATTGCGAGGAGCGGGAAAGGCCTGGGTTGGATCCGGGGGCCAACAGAAGTTGAGTATATAATGATTTTGTTATTATTTTTAACATTAGATGTTTTAACTATTGATGCCGCATAGGCAGCATCAATAGTAAAAAGTTGGTCACACAGGGTTAATAGCAGCGTTAACGGAGTGCGTTACACCGCGGCATAACGCGGTGTAACGCAGCAATTAACCCTGTGTGAATGCTGAGTGGAGTATGGAGGGGGCACTGACGGCAGGGGAGTAGGGAGCGGCCATTTCGCGGCCAGCATTACCAGCTTTACAAGTGGTACATAATCGCCCCTCCGGATTCCGCCATAGTGTCTTCTATTACGGTTTCTGGTCTCTGCTGTGTATTCATTTATTCCTCTGTCTCTTCAGGTGCGGTTCGAGCTTCCAGTATCTTTCCCATCCTTAGCGTCGGCCTTCTGTTCTTTGGGGGCCTCTGTGTCGCGGCCAGCGAGTTTTACAAAAATAAGCAAAATGTCATTCTCAGCGCGGGGATCTTCTTCGTCTCGGCGGGTGAGTATTTGCTCAATACGCCCAGTTTTAACAAAAGACTAGTTATATATTTTTCACTTAGTTCTCGCATTCTCACACATTTCTTAATATTTCTTTGTATCAGTCGGAGCTTCGTTATTCTGCGGCAGAGATCCAGATGTCCCCTGCAGTATATGGCTCCCATTGTACCAAATAATAATGTTATTTCACTGAGCTCCGCCACCTGCATTCATCACACGACTCAATGACAGTGTGAAGCAAACCTACATTTCTCCGTAGCAAGATATTCAACTTACTTTTCCTTGGCTGATTGCTAAGGACATTACTTTCCCCGGATCTTGCACAAGTGGTCCTAGATATTGCTTCACTTGCTCAACTATGTGGTTTGTGCAAAGATGTATCTTCCCGTAGACAAGCACATTCACATGTGTCCTCGGTCAAAAGAGAAGAATAAGTTGATGCCAACCCTCCTTGGTCTCAGCTTATCTTCCCGAAGACCATAAGGACCCAAGTGCCCAATTATTATCTCCATCCAACATCCATGATCGGGAGGCCTCCATACACATTAGATGGTCGGCATCGATGTGTATGGTCAAGACCACCATGGTTGGTAGAAAAACCTCATGCTTTGCTATACACATGACATTTTGGATCTGGACTACCCTTAGAATGATTTTGGCTAACAACTCATTTCTCTTTCAGGCCTGAGCAACATTATTGGAATAATTGTCTACATTTCTGCCAATGCTGGAGACCCTGGCCAGAGTGACTCCAAGAAGAGCAACTATTCTTATGGTTGGTCCTTTTATTTCGGGGCCCTATCATTCATTATTGCCGAAATGGTTGGCGTTTTAGCTGTACACATGTTTATCGAAAAACATCGGCAAATAAGAGCTAAATCCCATTCCGACCTCTTCAAGAAGTCTGCCTTTACCCGGATACCAAGCTACCGGTATCGTTTCCGGAGGCGTTCCAGCTCCCGTTCTACAGAGCCTCGCTCTAGAGACCCTTCCCCTGTAGGCAAAAGTTTCAACCCTATTCCCACTAGCGATATTTCCCTCTACACCTTAACTGCCCGAGACCCTACCAAGATGACTGTTGGCTCTTTACTAAATTCCGAAAGGGAGCATAACTTTCTTCAAGTTCACAACTCCATCCCCAAAGACTACAAGGAGTCGTTACACAACAATCCTTCCAACAGGCGCACCACACCGGTCTGAGAATTGCAATACAGGGAGATAACGTGACCTAAACAAAGTAATACGGTGGTAACTGGAGACGGTCACAGAGCTGTTTATTGTTTATATATTATTTCAATCAAACTACAAACCACATGGCGACAGGAAAAAAAAAATCAACAATATGTGTCACTTCCTGTTCGGAATGTCACTTCCTGTTCGGAATGTCACTTCCTGTTCGGAATGTTACAACAGCGCCAGAGTTTAAGCATGGAGCTTATATGATGACCTATATGTTGTAACTAATGACTTGAAAAGACTGTCTAAGTTGTATAAGTGTTTGTGTTTTAGGATGATGTAGGACCATAATGTTTCGAAGGTAAAATTTGCTTTTTCAGAGGGAAAAATCAAGCTTTTGCAGAGCAGAGAATGAGAATGTTTAATGTAATAGATATTGTGCATAATTGATGCTGTTTATCGGGGGGTTCTGCATAAGAGGAGATAAGGACATGCCACCAGATTTTTTTTGTTTTTTTTTCTCACCAGCTTACATTTCGAGAGGCGAAACCGGGACAATATATAGCTTCCAAATGATTGTATAGCCAAACTTTTGAGTTATAGATGAGTGACGGTGAACCACAATGCATGAGGGAGTGTGTAGTGCCTGTCAAGAATAGACTATTATGTATCTTAAAGGTACAAAATATACACGACGATGCCGGAGTGAAGAATCTTACCCTACGTTAAGCACGCTGGTGCTTTCTATGATTAAAATTCATTATGTTTTCTTAAACCCATAAAAAAAAGAAAGAAAAACTGTGCGTTAAGAAATGTGATGCTGGTTGATCTCCCCCACGCAGAATTCGAGAGGGTTTTAAAGTGCTGTTATGACAAGTGTGGGGGAGGCGCTGATGGGTGCGCTGTTGATGAAGACATGATGGGCCAATCGGAGAATGAAGACTTGTGCATCAACAGTTTTTGTGAAGAAGTTTTTGACTGGAACATACAACTAGATGAAACGAAGACTCTTTCAGGGATCGCGCATCTTCCTCTGATAGAGTTAGTCCTGATACATGGTATGCATTACAGACAATGAAGGACTTCAATGTGCGAGCGATGTCTTCTAAGGATCGTCTCTAGGGAATGTCAGATAGACTCGGAACGTCTATGGAAATTGTGAAGTGGAGCTACGATAAATACTGAGCTGTGCGAAGTGGGAGAAATTTCTGATTGGGCTCTATGTCAACATTCCAATATTTTTTGGGGGTTATATAACTAATTATAATAAATAATAGCAAACATTCTGGTCTGATAATTTGATTTTCTGCGCACAGGAGACGTAGACTGTGTGCGCCATATTGTAGGCTTAATCAAGACTAATCATAGGGTTTTTTAGGAACATTTGGGATACGACCCTTGTCTTTGACGGCTGAGGCAAGCAACATCGGAGTATATCCGTATGAAAGACCGATCCTGGTAACGCAGCTTGCCTTGTCCAGTCCTATTCAAGTGTCCAGTCACTACATCAAAGGGATACGATCGTTGCGGTCCGACACCCGGAACCAGAGTGAGCAGGTCGGATGAGATGAGATGAAAGCTCTGTTAGAAAACAACATCTCACACAGCCTGCATTTCTTCTCGTCCTTCCTCCTCTCTCTCCTCTCAACTTCTGACATAGCTGCCTGAGCTTCAGCTGAGACATTATCCCAGCTTTGGCAGACACACAATCCCTCGAGAGGTGAAAGGAGAGCTTTCTCTACCCACACAACCTGTCCTTCTGACAGTTTAGTATGGGTTTTGTGTTCACTAATGCAACAGCAACAATTCTAAACAAAAACATTACAATCACCTCCCCAGACTAGATGAGTGTCAATAAGTAATTAGACATATCAATTTATTTATATGAATGTATTTTTAAATGTATTAATTTTATTTGTTGGAGAACCCCTTTAAAGAGAACTTGCTACCGGGTAAAAAGTTGTCAGTTTTTACGCTTATTTTATTACTGCTGCTGCCTAAAGACACATTCCAGAGCAGCCTAAAGACATCCCGCAAAGCAGCCTAAAAACATCACCCAGAGCAGCCTGAAAACATCCCCCAGAGCAGCCTAAAGACATTCCCCAGAGCAGCCTGAAGACACACCCCAGAGCAGCCTAAAAACATCACCCAGATCAGCCTGAAGACATCCCCCAGAGCAGCCTAAAGACATCCCCCAGAGCAGCCTGAAGATACACCCCACAATTGCTTAAAGACATGACCTACAGCAGCCTAAAGACACGCCCCAGAGCAGTCTAAAGACACCCGAGAGAACCCTAAATACACGCCCCACAGCAGCCTAATGACACGCCCCAGAGCAGCCTAAAGACATGCTCCAGAGTAGCCGAAAGACATGCTCCAGAGTAGCCTAAAGACACCCTCCAGAGCAGCCTAAAGATATGCTCCAGAGTAGCCTAAAGACACACCCCAGAGCAGCCTAAAAACACACCCCAGAGCAGCCTAAAGACACACCCGAGAGCAGCCTAAAGACTCGGCCCAGAGCAGCCTAATGACATTCCCTAGAGCAGCCTGAAGACACACCCCAGAGCAGCCTAAAAACATCCCCAAGAGCAGCCTGAAGACACGCCCCACAGCAGCCTAAAGACATCCCTGAGAGCAGCCTGAAGACACACCCCAGAGCAGCCTAAAGACATCCCCCAGAGCAGCCTGAAGATACGCCCCACAACAGCTTAAAGACATGCCCTACAGCAGCCTAAAGACACGCCCGAGAGCAGTCGAAAGACACCCGAGAGAACCCTAAAGACACGCTCCAGAGCAGCCTAAAGACACACCCGAGAGCAGCCTAAAGACATGCTCCAGAGCAGCCTAAAGACACACCCCAGAGCAGCCTAAAGACACGCTCTAGAGCAGCCTAAAGACACGCCCCAGAGCAGCCTAATGACACGCTCCAGAGCAGCCTAAAGACATGCTCCAGAGCAGCCTAAAGACACACCCAAGAGCAGCCTAAAGACATGCTCCAGAGCAGCCTAAAGCCACACCCGAGAGCAGCCTAAAGACACGCCCCAGAGCAGCCTAATGACACGCCCAAGAGCAGCCTAAAGACATGCTCCAGAGTAGCCTAAATACATGTTCCAGAGCAGCCTTATAGAACACACCCCAGAGCAGCCTAAAGACACGCTCCACAGCAGCCTAAAGACATTCCCCAGAGCAGCCTAAAGACATCCCCAGAGCAGCCTAAAGACGCACCTCAGCGCAGCATGTGAGCTACAGTACCTTGGAAAAAAAACAGTACTAAAATAAAAAAGATCTATATCTCTGGAATCGCATTGCATATTTAAAAATAAAAAATACTAAGGGGAGCAGCGGGAACCAAATACAGGCAAAAAAAGGCCTCTTTTGACCTATGCAACCAAGCCTTCTGTACATTGTCCAAATTTGTCCCACAAGTTTCATTTCTTGAAGATGCTTTTTTCTTTCGATGCAGTTCTATATGGCCTCCTGCCATAGAACACTGGCTATGTGATAGCTATCAGCTGCCAATCCGCCTTTGTGCGACATAACAATGGTGTGATTTTGATTTATCACTGACATTGTTGTTCCGTGGAGATTTGTTTTCTGATGAAAGCTGTGAGGATTTATGTGTGCGCCTTATGATCGGCGCAGTTATCAAACACACGTAGCTTGGGTGTGTTTTGGGGGAAGAGGGCAGCTGTTTATCCCTTGTTCCTACTTATAGGCTTCCTCTCTTGGAATCTTTAGCAAATATCGGCTCAGTGTAAATCTTCCTCCTGGTCCTTATTAATTTCTCTGGGTTATTTGATTCCTCCTGCGAACAGCTCGGCTTCCGGCGAGATGCTGCACATGAGTTATTTGCTGGGATTACAAAACTATTTTGTTTTCTAAATGGAGTTTAAGCTGAATACGTTCTATGCTGAATTAAAGAATATTGTTTTACCTGCGGCTCTACTAAATCGAACTTAGATTAAAGTAGGGTTTTAGGAAAGGTCATATAGTTAGGATTCGGAACAATACTGCCTAATATCAACAAGATTATAACTACTATTATACTGCCGCTATGTACAAGAATATAACTACTATAATACTGCTCCTATGTACAAGAATATAACTACTATAATACTGCTCCTATGTACAAGAATATAACTACTATAATACTGCTCCTATGTGCAAGAATATAACTACTATAATACTGCCCCTATGTACAAGAATATAACTACTATAATACTGCCCCTATGTACAAGAATATAACTACTATAATACTGCCCCTATGTACAAGAATATAACTACTATAATACTGCTCCTATGTACAAGAATATAACTACTATAATACTGCTCCCTATGTACAAGAATATAACTACTATAATACTGCCCCTATGTACAAGAATATAACTACTATAATACTGCCCCTATGTACAAGAATATAACTACTATAATACTGCTCCTATGTGCAAGAATATAACTACTATAATACTGCCCCTATGTACAAGAATATAACTACTATAATACTGCCCCTATGTACAAGAATATAACTACTGTAATACTGCCCCTATGTACAAGAATATAACTACTATAATACTGCCCCCTATGTACAGGAATATACCTACTATAATACTGCTCCTATATACAAGAATATAACTACTATAATACTGCCCCCTATTTACAAGAATATAACTACTATAATACTGCTCCTATGTACAAGAAAGAATATAGCGACTATAATACTGCCCCCTATGTACAAGAAAATAACTACTAGAATACTGCTCCTATGTACAAGAATACAACTACTATAATACTGCCCCTATGTACAAGAATATAACTACTATAATACTGCTCATATGTACAAGAATATAACTACTATAATACTGTTCCCTGTGTATAAGAATATAACTACTATAATACTGCCCCTATGTACAAGAATATAACTACTATAATACTGTCCCTAAGTACAAGAATACAACTACTATACAGTGCCTACAAGTAGTATTCAACCCCCTGCAGATTTAGCAGGTTTACACATTTGGAATTAACTTGGCATTGTGACATTGGGACTGTAGATCAGCCTCGAAGTGTGAAATGCACTGCAGCAAAAAAGAATGTTATTTCTTTTTTTTTTTTTTAATTGGGAAAAGTATTTTCAGAGGGTCATTTATTATTCAACCCCTCAACCCACCAAAATTCTGTTTGGTTCCCCTAAAGTATTAAGAAGTAGTTCAGGCACAAAGAACAATGAGCTTCACATGTTTGGATTAATTATCTCTTTTTCCAGCCTTTTCTGACTATTTAAGACCCTCCCCAAACTTGTGAACAGCACTCAAACATGGTCAACATGGGAAAGACAAAGGAGCATTCCAAGGCCATCAGAGACAAGATCGTGGAGGGTCACAAGGCTGGCAAGGGGTACAAAACCCTTTCCAAGGAGTTGGGCCTACCTGTCTCCACTGTTGGGAGCATCATCCGGAAGTGGAAGGCTTATGGAACTACTGTTAGCCTTCCACGGCCTGGACAGCCTTTGAAAGTTTCCTCCCGTGCCGAGGCCAGGCTTGTCCGAAGAGTCAAGGCTAACCCAAGGACAACAAGGAAGGAGCTCCGGGAAGATCTCATGGCAGTGGGGACATTGGTTTCAGTCAATACCATAAGTAACGTACTCCACCGCAATGGTCTCCGTTCCAGACGAGCCCGTAAGGTACCTTTACTTTCAAAGCGTCATGTCAAGGCTCGTCTACAGTTTGCTCATGATCACTTGGAGGACTCTGAGACTGACTGGTTCAAGGTTCTCTGGTCTGATGAGACCAAGATCGAGACCTTTGGTGCCAACCACACACGTGACGTTTGGAGACTGGATGGCACTGCATACGACCCCAAGAATACCATCCCTACAGTCAAGCATGGTGGTGGCAGCATCATGCTGTGGGGCTGTTTCTCAGCCAAGGGGCCTGGCCATCTGGTCCGCATCCATGGGAAGATGGATAGCACGGCCTACCTGGAGATTTTGGCCAAGAACCTCCGCTCCTCCATCAAGGATCTTAAGATGGGTCGTCATTTCATCTTCCAACAAGACAACGACCCAAAGCACACAGCCAAGAAAACCAAGGCCTGGTTCAAGAGGCAAAAAATCAAGGTGTTGCAGTGGCCTAGTCAGTCTCCTGACCTTAACCCAATTGAAAACTTGTGGAAGGAGCTCAAGATTAAAGTCCACATGAGACACCCAAAGAACCTAGATAACTTGGAGAAGATCTGCATGGAGGAGTGGGCCAAGATAACTCCAGAGACCTGTGCCGGCCTGATCAGGTCTTATAAAAGACGATTATTAGCTGGAATTGCTAACAAAGGTTATTCCACAAAATATTAAACCTAGGGGTTGAATAATAATTGACCCACACTTATGTTTAAAATTTATAAAAATGTAACTGAGCAACAAAATTTTTGGTTTGTAAGATTTATGCATCTGTTAATAAATCCTGCTCTTGTTTGAAGTTTGAAGGCTCTAACTTATTTGCATCTTATTAAACCTGCTAAATCTGCAGGGGGTTGAATACTACTTTTAGGCACTGTAACACTGCTCCTATGTACAAGAATACAACTACTATAATACTGCTCCTATGTACAAGAATATAGCGACTATAATACTGCCCCCTATGTAAAAGAAAATAACTACTAGAATACTGCCCCTATGTACAAGAATAGAACTACTATAACACTGTCCCTAAGTACAAGAATATAACTGCTATAATACTGCTCCTATGTACAAGAATATAACTACTATAATACTGCTCCTATGTACAAGAATACAACTACTATAATACTGCCCCTATGTACAAGAATATAACTACTATAATACTGTCCCTAAGTACAAGAATATAACTACTATAATACTGCTCCTATGTACAATACAACTACTATAATACTGCCCCTATGTACAAGACTATAACTACTATAATACTGCCCCCTATGTACAGGAATATAACTACTATAATACTGCTCCTATGTACAAGAATATAACTACTATAATACTGTCCCTAAGTACAAGAATATAACTACTATAATACTGCCCCTATGTACAAGAATATAACTACTATAATACTGCTCCTATGCACAAGAATACAACTACTATAATACTGCCCCTATGTACAAGAATATAACTACTATAACACTGCTCCTATGTACAAGAATACAACTACTATAATACTGTCCCTAAGTGCAAGAATATAACTGCTATAACACTGCTCCTATGTACAAGAATATAACTACTATAATACTGCTCCTATGTACAAGAATATAACTACTATAATACTGCCCCCTATGTACAAGAATATAACTACTATAATACTGCCCCCATGTACAAGAATATAACTACTATAATACTGCTCCTATGTACAAGAATATAACTACTATAATACTGCCCCTATGTACAAGAATATAACTACTATAACACTGCCCCTATGTACAAGAATATAACTGCTATAATACTGCTCCTATGTACAAGAATACAACTACTATAATACTGTCCCTAAGTGCAAGAATATAACTGCTATAACACTGCTCCTATGTACAAGAATATAACTACTATAATACTGCCCCTATGTGCAAGAATATAACTACTATAATACTGCTCCTATGTACAAGAATATAACTACTATAATACTGCCCCTATGTACAAGAATATAACTACAATAATACTGCTCCTATGTACAAGAATATAACTACTATAATACTGCCCCTATGAACAAGAATATAACTACTATAATACTTCTCCTATGTGCAAGAATATAACTACTATAATACTGCTTCTATATACAAGAATATAACTACTATAATACTTCTCCTATGTGCAAGAATATAACTACTATAATACTGCTCCTATGTGCAAGAATATAACTACTATAATACTGCTCCTATGTACAAGAATATAACTACTATAATACTGCCCCTATGTACAAGAATATAACTACAATAATACTGCTCCTATGTACAAGAATATAACTACTATAATACTGCTCCTATGTGCAAGAATATAACTACTATAATACTGCTTCTATATACAAGAATATAACTACTATAATACTTCTCCTATGTGCAAGAATATAACTACTATAATACTGCTCCTATGTACAAGAATATAACTACTATAATACTGCCCCTATGTACAAGAATATAACTACTATAACACTGCCCCTATGTACAAGAATATAACTGCTATAATACTGCTCCTATGTACAAGAATACAACTACTATAATACTGTCCCTAAGTGCAAGAATATAACTGCTATAACACTGCTCCTATGTACAAGAATATAACTACTATAATACTGCTCCTATGTACAAGAATATAACTACTATAATACTGCTTCTATATACAAGAATATAACTACTATAATACTGCTCCTATGTGCAAGAATATAACTACTATAATACTGCTCATATGTACAAGAATATAACTACTATAATACTGCTCCTATGTACAAGAATATAACTACTATAATACTGCCCCTATGTACAAGAATATAACTACTATAATACTGCTCCTATGTACAAGAATATAACTACTATAATACTGCTTCTATGTACAAGAATATAACTACTATAATACTGCTCCTATGTACAAGAATATAACTACTATAATACTGCCCCTATGTACAAGAATATAACTACTATAATACTGCCCCTATGTACAAGAATATAACTGCTATAATACTGCTTCTATATACAAGAATATAACTACTATAATACTGCTCCTATGTACAAGAATATAACTACTATAATACTGCTTCTATATACAAGAATATAACTACTATAATACTGCTCCTATGTGCAAGAATATAACTACTATAATACTGCTTCTATATACAAGAATATAACTACTATAATACTTCTCCTATGTGCAAGAATATAACTACTATAATACTGCTCCTATGTGCAAGAATATAACTACTATAATACTGCTCCTATGTACAAGAATATAACTACTATAATACTGCCCCTATGTACAAGAATATAACTACAATAATACTGCTCCTATGTACAAGAATATAACTACTATAATACTGCCCCTATGTACAAGAATATAACTACAATAATACTGCTCCTATGTACAAGAATATAACTACTATAATACTGCCCCTATGAACAAGAATATAACTACTATAATACTTCTCCTATGTGCAAGAATATAACTACTATAATACTGCTTCTATATACAAGAATATAACTACTATAATACTTCTCCTATGTGCAAGAATATAACTACTATAATACTGCTCCTATGTGCAAGAATATAACTACTATAATACTGCTCCTATGTACAAGAATATAACTACTATAATACTGCCCCTATGTACAAGAATATAACTACAATAATACTGCTCCTATGTACAAGAATATAACTACTATAATACTGCTCCTATGTGCAAGAATATAACTACTATAATACTGCTTCTATATACAAGAATATAACTACTATAATACTTCTCCTATGTGCAAGAATATAACTACTATAATACTGCTCCTATGTACAAGAATATAACTACTATAATACTGCCCCTATGTACAAGAATATAACTACTATAACACTGCCCCTATGTACAAGAATATAACTGCTATAATACTGCTCCTATGTACAAGAATACAACTACTATAATACTGTCCCTAAGTGCAAGAATATAACTGCTATAACACTGCTCCTATGTACAAGAATATAACTACTATAATACTGCTCCTATGTACAAGAATATAACTACTATAATACTGCTTCTATATACAAGAATATAACTACTATAATACTGCTCCTATGTGCAAGAATATAACTACTATAATACTGCTCATATGTACAAGAATATAACTACTATAATACTGCTCCTATGTACAAGAATATAACTACTATAATACTGCCCCTATGTACAAGAATATAACTACTATAATACTGCTCCTATGTACAAGAATATAACTACTATAATACTGCTTCTATGTACAAGAATATAACTACTATAATACTGCTCCTATGTACAAGAATATAACTACTATAATACTGCTTCTATGTACAAGAATATAACTACAATAATACTGCCCCTATGTACAAGAATATAACTACTATAATACTGCTCCTATGTACAAGAATATAACTACTATAATACTGCCCCTATGTACAAGAATATAACTACAATAATACTGCTCCTATGTACAAGAATATAACTACTATAATACTGCTCCTATGTGCAAGAATATAACTACTATAATACTGCTTCTATATACAAGAATATAACTACTATAATACTTCTCCTATGTGCAAGAATATAACTACTATAATACTGCTCCTATGTACAAGAATATAACTACTATAATACTGCCCCTATGTACAAGAATATAACTACTATAACACTGCCCCTATGTACAAGAATATAACTGCTATAATACTGCTCCTATGTACAAGAATACAACTACTATAATACTGTCTCTAAGTGCAAGAATATAACTGCTATAACACTGCTCCTATGTACAAGAATATAACTACTATAATACTGCTCCTATGTACAAGAATATAACTACTATAATACTGCTTCTATATACAAGAATATAACTACTATAATACTGCTCCTATGTACAAGAATATAACTACTATAATACTGCTCCTATGTACAAGAATATAACTACTATAATACTGCTCCTATGTACAAGAATATAACTACTATAATACTGCTTCTATATACAAGAATATAACTACTATAATACTGCTCCTATGTACAAGAATATAACTACTATAATACTGCTTCTATATACAAGAATATAACTACTATAATACTGCTCCTATGTACAAGAATATAACTACTATAATACTGCTCCTGTATACAAGAATATAACTACTATAATACTGCTCCTATGTACAAGAATATAACTACTATAATACTGCTCCTATGTACAATACAACTACTATAATACTGCCCCTATGTACAAGAATATAACTACTATAATACTGCCCCTATGTACAGGAATATAACTACTATAATACTGCTCCTATGTACAAGAATATAACTACTATAATGCTGCCCCTATGTACAAGAATATAACTACTATAATACTGCCCCTATGTACAAGAATATAACTACTATAATATTGCATCCTATGTACAAGAATATTACTACTATAATACTGCTCCTATGTACAAGAATATAACTACTATAATACTGCCCCTATGTACAAGAATATAACTACTATAATATTGCATCCTATGTACAAGCATATAACTACTATAATACCGCCCCTATGTACAAGAATATTTATGTAATACTGCCCCCTATTGTCTATTAATATACGTGACGGATACGTTTATGATGCTTTTACAATCTGAAGGTAGCGCTCTCAACCTTTCTGGGTCTTTTGATTTATTTTGGTCTCCGCTACTTGTCCCCGCAGCTTCCATTTTGGCGGTGTCGTCTGCGGTTGACAATGCAGCGATAAACATGTCGCTCGTCTCCAGCTGCTGTGATTAGAAAGGAAATGAACACTGACAAGAGATATTCAGAATCTTGTTTCCCACAGCCAATATGACGAGGCAGCCAAGATCCTGAAAAAAACACGCAGTAATAACAGGAACTCATCAAGAGATGTTCAAAAAGGAAGCCGCGCTCGTCGCCATTCAGGGAGATAAATGCATCATTTGCCTCTTACAAAAACAAGGAGCTTTTTTTTCCCCTCCATTTCCCTCTGCTCTATGTTTGGTTCAGCCGCTCGGAGAGATCTTCACAATCCTATTATTCTGTGCCGTGAGCCTGCCGCACCTTCATCCTTCCTTCCCTGCTATGAGAGACTCGGCTCAGGTCAACGTATGAAAGCATCAAAGGATGTAAATGTCTCCGTCTCCAGAATCAGCGGCGAGATAATGATGTGGCTTTTAGTTTTCGATTTTGTTCCTATTTTTTATTTTTCATAAATATAAACCGTAAATGGTGCCGAGATAAACAGCGCACAACATCACTCACTGACTTACCTCCATCTTGCCATACAGTGCCCACAAAGTGTCATACGTTGCTCCCATACAGCCGCGTAGTGCCCATATAGTGCCAAACAGTGCACCGAGTGCCGCGCTTTTCCCACCCTTATGGCGGGTCACCAGAGAAGTGTTGGTTTCATCCATACTGGACGGAAACCAGGAAAAGAAGGGTCCGCGTGTAACAGCAGATCGTCTTGCATCGTCAGGAAGAAAGCTCTTCCTACTGAGAACTCGTGCACGCTCAACCAAGCCGAGCGTACATGTGAAAAATGGCCGCCAGATAATCAAAACGTTGTAGACTTTCCTGTTCGATTACCAATCTATGCCAATTTTTAACCACGTTATAATCTGGCTAGTAAAGAATTAGTAAATAGAAATGGTAAACAACTCAACCAATCAGTGGGCGCTGATTGGCTGCAGTGGTCAAACGACATAACAATGTAACGTGACCACCCAGAGAGACCGCACTGACATCAGCGTAACGGCGCCGATCTGGGAGGTGAGTGTATATTTGATTTGTGGGGGTTTTGACTCTTTCAATATAGATGTAATTAACTCAGTGATTGGCTGCAGTGCTGCTGACATGATGTCAGAGCTGCAGACGAACAATAGAGACCGTGAGAAGTGGCGGGAGACACAGCGCTGAACCCCAGCAGGATAAGTAAAGCACAGTTTGTTTGTTTTACACAGAACTTTGCCTGAGGACAACAATTTACTGAAACCAGAAAACCCGTTAAAGAAGGGCTTGTCCAGTACTAGAGAACACTTTTAATGACCAGACTTGCCCTCCTACTCATTACCTGTATAATAGACACCTGTCCACATACTCAATCACACTCCAACCTCTCCACCATGGCCAAGACCAAAGAGCTGTTTAAGCACACTGGGGACAAAATTGAAGACCTGCACAAGGCTGTGATGGTCTACAGGACAACAGGGAAGCAGACTGGTGAGAAGGCAACAACTGTTGGCACAATTAATAGAAAATGGAAGAAACACAAGATGACTGTCAGTCTTCCTCGGTCTGGGGCTACATGCAAGATCTCACCTCGTGGGGTAAAGATAATTCTGAGAAAGGTCGGGAATCAGCCCAGAAATACACGTGAGGACCTGGTCAATGACCTGAAGAGAGCTAGGACCACAGTCTCAAACATTACCGTTAGTAACACACTACGCCGTCATGGATTAAAATCCTGCTGGGCACGCAAGGTCCCCCTGCTCACACCAGCACATGTCCAGTCCCGTTTGAAGCTCACCAATAACCATATGGATGATCCAGAGGAGTCATGGGAGAAGGTCATGTATTCAGATGAGACCAAAATATAACTTTTTGGTATCAACTCTACTCACCATGTTTGGGGGAAGATGAAGGATAAATACAACCCCAATAACACAGTCCCAACCGTGAAGCATGGTGGGGGAAACATCATACTTTGGGGGTGCTTTTCTGTAAAGGGGACAGGATGACTGCACATCGTATTGAAAGGAGGATGGATGGGGTCGTGCATTGCAAGAACTTGGCCAACAACCTCCTTCCCCCAGTAAGAGCATTGAAGACGGGTCGTGGCTGGGTCTTCCATCATAAAAGCGTATCTGGGGGGGCAGGAAAGGCATGTGCCCTGGGTGCAGCCAGCAGGGGGTGCATTCCAGTTGCCTAATGCGGCGGTCTGAAGTGTCTCCTCCGGTGGCTTCATTCTGCCGCACCCACACTGGGATTTGGCCGTTCTCTTGCTGGATGTCAAGCTGAAAGTCGGCTCAGAAAAGCTGCAGTGCGCCGGCTCCCAGTGATCAATTGTACTTACATCTTCCAGACGTGACTACAACTGAAGCTCTGAGTACCGGGTCACAGCGACATCAGCACCGTGATCAGGTCATGTCATCATGCTGCTTACATCATTCGTAGAAGAGCGAAGAACATCGGTGGTAAGTGCTCCACATTAGTAGACCTGAAGACACCGAAGATTCGACGTGGGGGGGGGGGGGGGGGTAGATTTATTCTGAGTGTAGGGGAGATTTATTCTGTGTGGGGGCAAGGGTGAATTAGATTTAGTGTAATGGGGTGGGAAAGATTTAGCCTAATGGGGAAGATATAAGGACATAAGTTTGAGGAGCAAGGGAGGGACAGGTGCAGATACAGTGTGGTGAGAGGGAGAGTGGGTGCGGACACAGTATGGTGAGTGGGGGGATGTATGAGGGGGATGGGTGCAGACACAGAATAGGGCGGATGGGTGCGAACGCAGTATAGGTAGCGAAGGGAGGGAATGTATGAGGACACAGTATGGTGAGCAAGTAGGGGGATAGGTGCAGACACAGTATGAGTAGCGAAGGGGCGCAGCATAGGGCAGATATATTTATTCAAGAGCATTATAATGACACTTTTTAAGGGCATCATGTGGGGATGCGCTGCAGAAGACCGGAGAAGATGGAAGTCTGCAGAGACAGCTGAAGATGTGGAGTCATCATGGAGTCTGGAAAAAGATGAAGAAAAGAAAGAGAACGACTCCAGAGATGTCATCTATAACGTACCTGGATGTAAATGTGTTTTGGTGATACTGACTAATTCTCATGTTTTTATTAATGTTAGGAGCATTAAAGGGGTTGTCCACGTTTATGAGGAGTCTGCAATCATTCTATGTGACTGCAGACTTCTGAATTCTCACAGTGCGCACTGCACGCTGTCAGGATTCTCTCGTGCTGGCAATTTGCATACATGTGGTCACATGCCGACTAGACGTATGTGACCTCAATAAAAATTAAACGTCTAGTAGGAATGTGACGAGAAGTATTCAAATCGCATACTTTGGCTAACATGATCGTCCACTCTTGCCACCAGCAAGAAAGAATCCTTAAAGTGTGCAGTGCACGCGCTGTGAGAATTCAGAAGCCTGCAGTCACATAGAGTAATATATTCTACTAGATGGTGGCCCGATTCTAACGCATCGGGAATTCTAGAATATGTATGTATATAGCAGCCACATAGTATATTGTCATGAATCCCAATGGCTAGGGATAGCACAGGACAAGCAAAGTACAAATATATTACGGACGAGCTCTAGGGTGATGGAACCTGGGCTGACCGCTGCCCTACGCCTGACAAACGCAACTAGAGATAGCCAGGGAGCGTGCCTACGTTGGTTCTAGACGCCACGCACCAGCCTAAGAGCTAACTGGCACTGCAGAGAAAATAAAGACCTCACTTGCCTCCAGCGGAATGAACCCCAAAAGATAAAGTTGCCCCCCACATGTATTGACGGTGAAATGAGAGGAAGGCACACACATAGAGATGATATATATAGTTTTAGCAAATTGAGGCCCGCTGTAATCTAGAAAGCAGAATGATACAAAAGGGGACTGAGCGGTCAGCAAAAAACCCTAATCAAAAAAAAACCATCCTGAGATTACAAGAACCCATGTGCCAACTCATGGCACATGGGGAGAACCTCAGTCCACTAGAGCTACCAGCTAGCATAGAGACATAATAAGCAAGCTGGACAAAAAACCAAACAACTGAAAATCAGCACTTAGCTTATCCTGAAAGATCTGGGAGCAGGTAGGCAGGAACCAAACAGAGCACATCTGAATACATTGATAGCCGGCAAGGGAAATGACAGAAAGGCCAGGTAAAATAGGAAACACCCAGCCACTGATGGACAGGTGGAAACCAAAGGCCGCAACCCACCAAAGTCACCCAGTACCAGCAGTAACCACCAGAGGGAGCCCACAAACAGAATCCACAACAGTACCCCCCCCCTTGAGGAGGGGTCACCGAACCCTCACGAGAACCCCCAGGGCGATCAGGGTGAGCTCTATGGAAGGCGCGGACCAAATCAGTCGCATGAACATCGGAGGCGACCACCCAGGAATTATCCTCCTGACCATAACCCTTCCACTTAACCAAATACTGGAGTTTGCGTCTGGAAACACGAGAATCCAAGATCTTCTCAACAACATACTCCAATTCTCCCTCCACCAGCACCGGAGCAGGAGGCTCAACCGAAGGAACAACGGGCACCTCATACCTCCGCAACAACGACCGATGGAACACATTATGAATAGCAAACGATGCTGGGAGATCCAAATGAAAAGATACAGGGTTAAGAATCTCCGAGATCCTATAAGGACCGATGAACCGAGGCTTGAACTTAGGAGAAGAGACCTTCATAGGGACAAAACGAGAAGACAACCACACCAAATCCCCAACAAGAAGTCGGGGACCCACGCGGCGACGGCGATTAGCAAACTGCTGAGTCTTCTCCTGAGATAACTTCAAATTGTCCACCACCTGATTCCAAATCTGATGTAGCCTGTCCACCACCACGTCCACTCCAGGACAATCCGAAGACTCCACCTGACCAGAGGAAAAACGAGGATGAAACCCCGAATTACAAATAAAAGGAGAGACCAACGTGGCAGAACTCGCCCGATTATTAAGAGCAAATTCGGCCAGTGGCAAAAAAGCAACCCAGTCATCTTGATCAGCAGAAACAAAACACCTCAAATAAGTTTCCAAGGTCTGATTAGTTCGCTCCGTCTGGCCATTCGTCTGAGGATGGAATGCAGACGAGAAAGACAAATCAATGCCCATCTTGGCACAAAACGTCCGCCAAAATCTAGACACAAACTGGGATCCCCTGTCAGAAACGATATTCTCCGGAATCCCATGCAAACGAACCACGTTCTGAAAAAATAAAGGGACCAACTCAGAGGAGGAAGGCAACTTAGGCAAGGGCACCAAATGAACCATCTTAGAAAAGCGGTCACACACAACCCAGATAACGGACATTTTCTGTGAAACCGGGAGATCAGAAATAAAATCCATGGAAATGTGCGTCCAAGGCCTCTTCGGGATGGGCAAGGATAACAACAACCCACTGGCCCGAGAACAGCAAGGCTTAGCTCGAGCACACACTTCACAAGACTGCACAAAGGTACGCACATCCCTAGACAAGGAAGGCCACCAAAAAGACCTGGCCACCAAGTCTCTAGTACCAAATATTCCAGGATGACCAGCCAACACAGAAGAATGGACCTCGGAGATGACTCTACTGGTCCAATCATCCGGAACAAACAGTCTTTCTGGTGGACAACGATCCGGTTTATCCACCTGAAACTCCTGCAATGCACGTCGCAAGTCTGGGGATACGGCGGACAATATTACCCCATCCCTAAGGATACCAGTAGGCCCAGAGTCTCCAGGAGAGTCAGGCACAAAACTCCTGGAAAGAGCATCTGCCTTCACATTCTTTGAACCTGGCAGGTATGAAACCACGAAATTGAAACGAGAAAAAAACAACGACCAACGAGCCTGTCTAGGATTCAAACGCCTGGCAGACTCAAGGTAAATGAGATTCTTGTGATCAGTCAAGACCACCACACGATGTTTAGCACCCTCAAGCCAATGACGCCACTCCTCAAATGCCCACTTCATGGCCAAAAGCTCCCGATTACCCACATCATAATTGCGCTCGGCGGGCGAGAATTTTCTAGAGAAGAATGCACATGGCTTCATCACCGAGCCATTAGAACTTCTCTGTGACAAAACCGCCCCCGCTCCAATCTCGGAAGCATCAACCTCAACCTGAAAAGGAAGTGAAACATCTGGTTGACACAACACAGGAGCAGAAGAAAACCGGCGCTTAAGTTCCTGAAAGGCCTCCACGGCCGCAGGAGACCAATCAGCAACATCAGCACCCTTTTTAGTCAAATCAGTCAAAGGTTTAACAATACTGGAAAAATTAGCAATGAACCGACGATAAAAATTAGCAAACCCCAAGAACTTCTGAAGGCTCTTAACAGATGTAGGTTGTGTCCAGTCACAAATCGCCTGAACCTTGACGGGATCCATCTCAATAGTAGAAGGAGAAAAAATGTACCCCAAAAAAGAAATCTTCTGGACTCCGAAGAGACACTTTGAGCCCTTCACAAACAGAGAATTGGCCCGCAGAACCTGAAACACCTTCCTGACCTGTAGAACATGAGACTCCCAGTCATCAGAAAACACCAAAATATCATCCAAATACACAATCATAAACTTATCCAGATATTCACGGAAAATATTGTGCATAAAGGACTGAAAGACTGACGGAGCATTGGAGAGTCCAAAAGGCATTACCAAATACTCAAAATGGCCCTCAGGCGTATTAAATGCGGTTTTCCACTCATCACCCTGTTTTATCCGCACCAGATTATACGCACCGCGAAGATCTATCTTAGTGAACCACCTAGCCCCCTTAATGCGAGCAAACAAATCAGTCAATAATGGCAATGGATACTGATACTTGACTGTAATCTTATTCAGAAGGCGATAATCTATACAAGGCCTCAGGGAACCATCTTTTTTTGCCACAAAAAAAAAACCTGCTCCCAGAGGGGACGAAGATGGACGAATATGTCCCTTTTCCAAGGACTCCTTAATATAATTCCGCATAGCAGTATGCTCTGGCAGTGACAGATTAAATAAACGACCCTTAGGGAACTTACTGCCAGGAATCAATTCTATAGCACAGTCACAATCTCTATGCGGAGGGAGCGAATTGAGCTTAGGCTCCTCAAAAACATCCCTATAGTCAGACAAAAACGCAGGGATCTCAGAAGGAGTAGATGAAGCGATTGAAATCGGAGGTGCATCATCATGAACCCCCTGACATCCCCAGCTTAACACAGACATTGTTTTCCAGTCCAGGACAGGATTATGAGTTTGTAACCATGGCAGACCAAGCACTAGTACATCATGTAAATTATAAAGTACAAGGAAGCGAATCACCTCCTGATGAACGGGAGTCATGCGCATGGTCACTTGTGTCCAATACTGCGGTTTATTCATAGCCAATGGTGTAGAGTCAATTCCCTTCAGAGGAATAGGGACTTCCAGAGGCTCCAGACTAAAACCGCAGCGTTTAGCAAATGACCAATCCATAAGACTCAGGGCAGCGCCCGAATCCACATAGGCATCGACGGAAATGGAAGACAGTGAAAAAATCAGAGTCACAGACAAAATGAACTTAGGCTGCAGAGTACCAATGGCAAAAGATTTATCAACCCTTTTTGTGCGTTTAGAGCATGCTGATATAACATGAGCTGAATCACCACAATAGAAACACAATCCATTTTTCCGCCTATAATTTTGCCGTTCACTTCTGGACTGAATTCTATCACATTGCATAGTCTCAGGTGCCTGTTCAGAAGACACCGCCAACTGGTGCACAGGTTTGCGCTCCCGTAAACGCCGATCAATCTGAATGGCCATAGCCATAGACTCATTCAGACCTGTAGGCGTAGGGAACCCCACCATAATATCCTTAATGGCCTCAGAAAGACCATTTCTGAAGTTTGCAGCCAGGGCGCACTCATTCCACTGAGTAAGCACCGACCATTTCCGAAACTTCTGACAATATATCTCCGCTTCATCATGCCCCTGAGAGAGGGCTAATAAAGCCTTTTCAGCCTGAATCTCCAGGTTAGGTTCCTCATAGAGCAATCCCAATGCCAGAAAAAACGCATCCACACTGAGCAATGCAGGATCCCCTGGTGCCAATGCAAATGCCCAATTCTGAGGGTCACCCCGCAGGAAAGATATTACAATCTTGACCTGTTGAGCAGGGTCTCCAGAGGAGCGAGATTTTAAAGAAAGAAACAATTTACAATTGTTCCTGAAATTCAGGAAGGTAGATCTATCTCCAGAAAAGAACTCTGGAATAGGAATTCTAGGTTCAGACATGGGAGTGTGAACAACAAAATCCTGTATGTTTTGAACTTTTGCCGCGAGATTACTCAGGCTGGAAGCCAAACTCTGGACATCCATGTTAAACAGCTAAGATCAGAGCCATTCAAGGGTTAAGAGGAGGTAAGAAGCAGCTAGACAGCAATTAAGGGCTAGGCAGCAAAACTCTGAAGGGAAAAAAAAAAAAAAAAAAAAAAATTTCCCTTAAGCACTTCTCTTTCTCCTGCTTCAGCCCAAACAATTAACACTTTGTGGGCCGGCTATACTGTCATGAATCCCAATGGCTAGGGATAGCACAGGACAAGCAAAGTACAAATATATTACGGACGAGCTCTAGGGTGATGGAACCTGGGCTGACCGCTGCCTACGCCTGACAAACGCAACTAGAGATAGCCAGGGAGCGTGCCTACGTTGGTTCTAGACGCCACGCACCAGCCTAAGAGCTAACTAGCACTGCAGAGAAAATAAAGACCTCACTTGCCTCCAGCGGAATGAACCCCAAAAGATAAAGTTGCCCCCCACATGTATTGACGGTGAAATGAGAGGAAGGCACACACATAGAGATGATATATATAGTTTTAGCAAATTGAGGCCCGCTGTAATCTAGAAAGCAGAACGATACAAAAGGGGACTGAGCGGTCAGCAAAAAACCCTAATAAAAAAAAAACCATCCTGAGATTACAAGAACCCATGTGCCAACTCATGGCACATGGGGAGAACCTCAGTCCACTAGAGCTACCAGCTAGCATAGAGACATAATAAGCAAGCTGGACAAAAAACCAAACAACTGAAAATCAGCACTTAGCTTATCCTGAAAGATCTGGGAGCAGGTAGGCAGGAACCAAACAGAGCACATCTGAATACATTGATAGCCGGCAAGGGAAATGACAGAAAGGCCAGGTAAAATAGGAAACACCCAGCCACTGATGGACAGGTGGAAACCAAAGGCCGCAACCCACCAAAGTCACCCAGTACCAGCAGTAACCACCAGAGGGAGCCCACAAACAGAATCCACAACAGTATATAGCACAGGCCACGTAGTATATAGGATCCATGTAGTATATAGTATACAAATAGTACGTGACCTGTGCTATATAGTATGTGGCTGCTATATACATACATACATATTGTAGAATACCCGATGCGTTAATACAGGCCACACAATATATAACACAGCCCAAACAGTATATAACACAGCCCACATACTATATAGCACAGCCCACGCAGTATATAGCAGCCACGTAGTATATAACACAGGCAACGTAGTATATAACACAGGCCACGCAATATATAGCATAGTATGTAACACTGGCCACGTAGTATATAGCAGCCATACAGTATATAGTACTGCCCACGTAGTATATAGCAGCCATGTAGTATATAACGCAGCCCACGCAGTATCTAACACAGGTCACGTAGTATACAGCAGCCATGTAGTTTATAACACTGCCCATGTAGTATATAGCAGCCATGTAGTATATAGTACTGCCCACGTAGTATATAGCAGCCATGTAGTATATAGTACTGCCCACGTAGTATATAGCAGCCATGTAGTATATAGTACTGCCCACGTAGTATATAGCAGCCATGTAGTATATAACGCAGCCCACGCAGTATTTAGCAGTGTGGGCACCATATCCCTGTTAAAAAAAGAATTAAAATAAAAAATAGTTACATACTCACCCCCTGGGATCCAACGGCGCTCTGGCGATGGGCGCGCGGCTGCCGCCATCTTCCGTTCCCAGGATGCATTGCGAAATTACCCAGATGACTTATCGGTCTCGCCGGGAATGGAAGATGGCGGCCGGCGCGAGCTACGGAGGGTGAGTATCGCAGGTTTTTTTTTTATTATTATTTTTAACATTACATTTTTTTTACTATTGATGCCGCATAGGCAGCGTCAATAGTAAAAAGTTGGGGACACACAGGGTTAATTGCAGCGGTAACGGAGTGCATTACCCGAGGCATAACGTGGTCCGTTACCGCCGGCATTAACCCTGTGTTAGCGGTGACTGGAGGGGAGTATGGAGCGGGCACTGAGTGCGGGGAGTAAGGAGCGGCCATTTTCTTCTGGACTGTGCGCGTCGCTGATTGGTCGTGGCTGTTTTGCCGCGACCAATCAGCGACTTGGATTTCCATGACAGACAGAGGCTGCGACCAATGAATATCCGTGACAGACAGAAGGACAGACAGACGGAAGTGACCCTTAGACAATTATATTGCCCAGCCACGCAGTATATTGCCCAGTGACGTAGTATACAGCACAGAACCACGTAGTATATTGACCAGCCACGTAGTATATTGCCCAGCCACATATCACAGGTTAAAAAATAAACATATACTCGCCTTCCGAGGGCCCCTTGTAGTTCTGTCGCCTGTGTGCGGTGCAGGCGGCAGCTTCCGGTCCCAGGGTGTGATGATGTCGCGGTCACATGACCGTGACGTCATGGCAGGTCCTTCTCGCGCAGGAGCTGAGATGACGTCACGGTCACATGACCATGATGTCATGGCAGGTCCTTCTTGCATACCATCCTTGCTACCGGAACCTGCCGCTTGCATGGAGCGGTCACCGGAGTGTCGCGAGGAGCAGGAAAGGCGGCGGAAGGTGAGTATATAATGATTTTTTATTTTTTTTAAATTATTTTTAACATTAGATGTTTTTACTATTGATGCTGCATAGGCAGCATCAATAGTAAAAACTTGGTCACACAGGGTTAATAGCGTCAGGAACGGAGTGCGTTACCCGCAGCATAACGCGGTCCGTTACCGCTGACAATAACCCTGTGTGAGCGGTGACTGCGGGGAGTATGGAGCGGGCGCCGGGCACTGACTGCAGGGGAGTAGGGAGGGACTAATCGGACTGTGCCCGTCGCTGATTGGTCGTGGCTGTTTTGCTGTGACCAATCAGTGACTTGGATTTCCATGACAGACAGAGGCCGCGACCAATGAATATCCGGGACAGACAGACGGAAGTACCCCTTAGACAATTATATATATAGATATATATATAATTTAGCTGGTAGAGGTCTTTTATGATCAAGCTATGTAATATATACAGTATATATAATATAGATTGATCATAAAAGACCTCTAATGACTAAATTTTCCCTATTATTGCTCATTTTCTCCACTGTAACTGGGGCATCCATAGGAGCCCAAGTTACAGGAGAAAACTGGCCTTTCTGTACCAGGCATCACTGGCAGAGCAGTTCTGACTCTGCTAGGATCCAGCAGGCCTGCTTTGTCAGGCAGATACCCATCAATCACGTTATAGCGGGCTCCTATAAAACCATTTTGCATATTGATGGCAGCATATCCCCTTTTTTACGCTAGGAGGCCAATGAATGGGAACATTTGCTTGTTTCTCGGCTGATCGCTGCCGCGATACAGAAAGAGCGTCCTAACAAGTTCTTTTTTGGGGATGATTATAGTCTATAGGGCCATAGGGTGGATTTTCTTTTTTTTTTTCCATGCCCCCCGATGTTATATTTATAAGGGGTCTCTTCTCTCTCCCTGGAATGTACATTATTTATAAGGAAAGGCTCTTTAAGGTGAAGTCACTTTGGATTCTTTTAACCTAATTTAATCAAACGAGGATCAAGTTAATGGGATTATTTCACCGAAGAGCAGAATTTGGTTGGCTGTAGCGTGTCGCTCCGCTCATGTGTGCTCATCTCGGGTGTAATTACAGACCCGGGTGCTGTCATACTGATTTACTAGACATCTAACCCAAATTCCATTGTTATAATTAGTGTATTTGTTGGTGAGAATCAGCTCACACCACAATTAACAGCTGCGAATGAACCAAAAATCAGAAGAGCCGGGCTGCCGCGGCGTCCTGGAGCATGCACAGTAATGTATACAGAAAAGGTGGGAATCAGCATTTACACCAAGGGGACATTTTAATAATGCATGGGAGAGAGCTAGCCATGTGCAAAGCGAGCGTTACTGAACCGCAAATAATGCGCCAAAGTCTTAAAGGGGAATGGGAGCGTTATCATATGTGTCCTCGCAGTCCTCCCGCATCGCTTCTGGCCATATGAAAAATTAAAGAGCAGTTCCACTCGGAAAATGCAGAGAAAGTCGAGTTTGTCCTCGCTCCCGAGATCAGACAATGAATGCGATGGAGGAGGGAGAAGAAGGGATCTCAGGAATGGGGACATGACAGGTGTCAGGGATTAGGGCACCAACGTGAACATGCTGAAGACGGAGGAGAAAAACTCATGGACAGCGGGATATTAATCCAGTAGGACTGGAGAATAAACCACTGGACACCAGGGAGGTGATCGGGAAACCAAGAAAGGTCAGATATTGGGGCACCAAACCACTGGACACCAGGAAGGTGATTGGGAAGCCGAGGAAGGTCAGATATTAGGGCACCAAACCACTGGACACCAGGAAGGTGATCGGGAAGCCGAGGAAGGTCAGATATTAGGGCAATAAACCACTGGACACCAGGAAGGTGATCGGGAAGCCGAGGAAGGTCAGATATTAGGGCAATAAACCACTGGAGACCAGGGAGGTGAGAAGGAAACCAAGAAAGGTCAGATATTAGGGCAATAAACCTCTGGACACCAGGGAGGTGAGAAGGAAACCAAGAAAGGTCAGATACTAGGGCAATAAACCACTGGACACCAGGGAGGTGATCGGGAAGCCAAGGAAGGTCAGAACCTAAGGCAATAAACCTCTGGACACCAGGGAGGTGAGAAGGAAATCAAGAAAGGTCAGATATTAGGGCACCAAACCACTGGACACCAGGGAGGTGATCGGGAAACAAAGAAAGGTCAGATATTATGGCACTAAACCACTGGAAACCAGGGAGGTGATCGGGAAACCAAGAAAGGTCAGATATTAGGGCAATAAACCATTGGACACCAGGGAGGGGATCGGAAGCCAAGGAAGGTCAGATATCAGGGCAATAAACCTCTGGACACCAGGGAGGTGATCGGGAAACAAAGGAAGGTCAGATATTGGGGAACAAAGCCACTGGACACCAGGGAGGTGATCAGGAAACTAAGAAAGGTCAGATATTGGGGAACAAAACCACCGGACAACAGGGAGGTAATTGGGAAACCAAGAAAGGTCAGATATTAGGGCAATAAACCATTGGACACCAGGGAGGGGATCGGGAAGCCAAGGAAGGTCAGATATTAGGGCAATAAACCACTGAACACCAGGGAGGTGATCGGGAAACAAAGGAAGGTCAGATATTAGGGCGATAAACCTCTGGACATCAGGGAGGTGATCGGGAAACCAAGAAAGGTCAGATATTGGGGAACAAAGCCACTGGACACCAGGGAGGTGATCAGGAAACTAAGAAAGGTCAGATATTGGGGAACAAAACCACTGGACACCAGGGAGGTGATCGGGAAACCAAGAAAGGTCAGATACTAGGGCAATAAACCACCAGGGAGGTGATCGAGAAACCAAGAAAGGTTAGATATTAGGGCACTAAACCACTGGACACCAGGGAGAAGATCAAGAAACTAAGAAAGGTCTGACATTACAGCACCAAACCACTGGACACCAGGGAGGTGATCGGGAAACCAAGAAAGGTCAGATATTAGGGCATAAACCACTGGGCACCAGGGAATAAGACACTAAGTGACATCTGCTTATCAAAGACTATCACCAAGGGCATAAAACTAATGCCATTGAAGGGCTAGAAATTAAACTACGGTCTACCAAAGCCAAAACTACTGCACAATGGGGAGCAAGGTCCTACACCACTGACCACCAGGGATTAATCACAAAACCACTATACAATGAGGAACGAGGAACTAAATACTGACTACCAGGGAGGTAGTCCTCATAAATACTGAAGAACAAGGTGCTCAATCACTGGTCACTAGGAAGAGAAAGATACTACATCACCCTAACTCTATCCCTGGCCACCAGGGACTGAATCCAAAATTCTGTCCAGTAGTGAATCTGGGCAGAAAATCACTGAACGTGTGGATGTTTCATGACATTTTACACTTATTTGACATGTTAATTTGCTCAATTTCCTTGACGGTGCAGAACACACACATCGCCATCAGTCACGACAGGTTTATGGATGTTCCTCCTTGTCGTTAGGTTAAGCTGAGCCTAATGATGTGAAGAGAGACAAATGTGGGCACCGTTCCTCAGATTTGGAAGCCTGCCCCTCACTTACCAGAAATTGATTCTAGATGAGCAGTCTGATAATTACGGGGTCCCGCTTCAACAATGGGGGCGCCGGAGCAGAGGACCATCAACATGAGACCTTTCATTAGGACCAGATCCCTATGAGAAACTATAGCTGGAGAGCGGAGTATTCCCTGCAGCAAATGTCTCCTCTGCCCTAATGCTTGGAGAAAGACTTAAGTGCCAGGAGAATACCATATGTTATGCCCGGCCGGCCTATCCATCCCCCAGACATGGATATCACTTTAGATCTCGTCAGTCTCCTCACTGATCTCCTGCAGCTCCTTCCATGGTCAATTGAGATTTCTGTCCTTACTTGGAGCCTTGACATGACGACAACACTGAGGTCCAGTGATGACATGTGCTTGCCCAGGAATCTTCCATGGGGTTTCAGTTTCTTTATGTACGTATGTATGGGAAAAATTTAGGAAATGTGGAAATTTCGGAATTTTTTTCATACGCACACCCGCTTTGCCAGACCACTGCCCCCGGGAATGTGCATATAATCCCAGCACCATGCAGAGGAAGCCTTCAGGGGTTGCTCCTTTCCAGGAGACCTGGTAATTTTTAATTTTTGGTGTTTAGGATTTGCTGCTTTCTAGGAGACCTGGTAATTTTTAATTTTTGGTGTTTAGGATTTGCTGCTTTCTAGGAGACCTGGTAATTTTTAATTTTTGGTGTTTAGGGGTTGCTCCTTTCCAGGAAACCTGGTAATTTTTAATTTTTGGTGTTCAGGGGTTGCTCCTTTCCAGGAAACCTGGTAATTTATCATTTTTGGTGTTTAGGATTGTCTGCTTTCCAGGAGGCTTCTCATCCAGAAATACAGGAAGTTTCCTCTTATACCAGAAGTCTAGATGATCCAGGAGAGTTGTGAAATCTCTTGGGAGCCTAAGAAGCCTCCTGGAAAGCAGCAACCCCTGAACGCCAAAAAATGAAAAATGACCAGGGCTCCTCAGTCCTTATAAGCAGAGATCACTCCTGATCATTCTTCAGGAGCGCGCCGTTCCCCAGGCTCCCGGATTCCTGATTGATTGACAGTTCAGACCGGTGGAATTTTTGCAAACTGCGCCCCCTTCAAAGCTGCAAGCAGGGGCAGGACAGCAAGAGGCGCTGCAGCTGCCCAGATCCAGTGATCAGGCCTTCTTCAGAGCAGCGCTTACAAACTTTATCAGAAAGAACTTGTAAGTGCTGCGCTCCTTGCTTAGGTGACTGGTTGTCACCCCCAAAATGAAAATAAATTAAATGGTTATACAGGAGACTTCACCCCCATAAAAATCATGCCCACAGTATACATTTTAGTGCTGTAGTAGGTAATTTATTGACTTCTAATTCATATTCAAAATAGGAAAGTTCAGTACACCCGTCACACTGCCAAGGACCCTCGATCTGGATTGTCTAAAAATCTGCACACTGATGTAATGGTGTTAAAAGCCGCCCAAAAGAGACGTCTGCAGCCTGTCCTCCTTATACCCTTAAGGGTGCATACAAATAGAGAGTGACGGCCGCAGAAAGGATAGATGATAGATAATAGATAGATAGATAGATAGATAGATAGATAGATAGATAGATAGATAGATAGATAATAGATAGATGGATAATGGATAGATAGATAGATAGATAGATAGATAGATAGATAGATAGATAGATGATAGAAAATAGATAATAGATAGATAGATAGATAGATAGATAGATAGATAGATAGATAGTTATATGATAGAAAGATAATAGATAAATAAATAGATAGATAGATAATAGATAGATAGATAGATAGATAGATAGATAGATAGATAAATAGATAATAGATAGATAGATAGATAGATAGATAATAGATAGATATAGATAGATAATAGATAGATAGATAATAGATAGATAGATAATAGATAGATATAGATAGATAATAGATAGATAGATAATAGATAGATAGATAATAGATAGATAATAGATAGATATAGATAGAAAATAGATAGATAATAGATAGATGATAGATAATAGATAGATAGTAAATAGAATATTATCACCCTATAGTGACGTGTCGGCTGTAGACGCCATGAGATGTACGGTGTCTTAGATGAGGATGTTATAATGACATTGTTGTATCCTGATTGATGTGATCAGTATATACCTGTTATACCTGTGTATACCTCACTGCACGGTGCTGGTTTGCGGCTGTAAGCGGTTACTGCACTGTGATATGACTGCATCATGCGCGTTCTGTCCCTGAAAACAAGAGAACAATCACGATAAAAAAAGAACAAAAAAGTCTTTCTATAAAATAAAGCTAAAGAGGGGGCGATCAGTGGGGCTGTGGAGGTGTGACCCAGTTAATACGTCTGGTGTATCTCCTGACTATGTTACTGGTCTCTACACGATCACCCCTAGTTTACCATGAAATAAAATCAATTAAAGTCCTGTGAGTTACGAGCTGCTGACCCCCCATTATCCCGTCCATCATTCAGGGGCAAGGATGGAGGAGAAGCAGAGCTCCGCCAGGATCCTGCGGTGTTCTTCTGACCTCTAGTGGCAGACTGGTAGCATTACTCTAAGGAGGAAGGTAAATTGTCTCTTCAAAGAGGAAGAGGACTAGAACTTTAGCGCCACCTATAGGAAGTGACAATCCTAAAAGCCAATATTGGCCCTCTAAGGAGCCTTGTCTCATGACAGGATAAAAGCCAAAATCTCAATCTGCAGACACTGTGTTTCGGGGTATTGCCCCTCGTCAGTGCAAAGTGTGAGATCTGGTTTGGCTCGGTGAAAGGTGTTTCATTGGGATCTAAAGTGTAACATTTCTCCTTATATTTTACATTTCGAGCCAATTAATGGATTGAATACTGAAGAGCTCCTTATAAAAATAGCTTTATTATTTTACTTTAAAACATAATACTAAAAAAGCAGAGTTGCCACAATAGGGGACGCTTACAGGAGGCACTCAGAATAAATGTAAATAAAGTTTACATACTTGCTATTAAATTATCAAAATTCCAATGTTTCATGAAAAGCACTAGCAACATTAGGTAAATCAGGTAATACATGTTTAAGTAGTAAATTATTATTATTATTATTATTATTTATATAGCGCCATTAATTCCATGGTGCTGTACATGAGAAGAGTTTACATACAGGGTTATAGATATCATTTACAGTAAACAGGTTTACAATGGCAGACTGGTACAGAGGGGCGAGGACCCTGTCCTAGCGGACTTACATTCTACAGGATTCTACATCTGCGCTGCCTGCACTAGGACTCCGTTAAGTTTGACATCATGTTTTGGCACCATTGGTTACTGTACATATGGTAGGACTATGCTATAAGGCTTCCATGTGGCCTGGATACTTTCTTTTCAGTGCTCAGACTTTGTTGGGGCACTGTGGGTCTTATACTTTACATTGCCTTACAGCTTAATTATCAGTCTTTTTACCTACTATTGGCTGTGCCTATGCATATTTTCCCTTATGGTATGAGGGATGGGTTGTACTGTGCCGCTTAGTATTGATATGTTTGCAGGGACTATTAAAAAATACCATGGTTCCGGAACCCTTTAATATCTAGAAACTATTAATGTATTATGGTCTTATTTATCATAGTGTGGCAAAGCTGTCTATGTAGGTACGGTGGTATCAGTCACTTTTTCTATTATATTTGTGAGTCCTGTGCGGGTTATAGCCTTATTATGGGCTTTTGTATAGGGCATAATAATGCTTTTTAAATGTTTGTGTTTTGCTACTTATATGTTTTTCCAAATAAAGTTGTGTGTGAATTTGTTTCATATCCTTATGTGTGGTGATCCCCTTTTATAAGACCTGGTCTGTTCTTCTTTTTCAATCATTGGTCTATCTATAGGTCTTGGTGTGATCCCACTGACCGTGGTGCCCCCTCGAATTTATTTCTGTTTTGGCTGTGAGGAAGTCATTAGTAATTTTGGTCAGGGCAGTTTCGGTGGAGTGGTGGGGGCCGAAGCCAGATTGGAGGTTGTCAAGGAGAGAGTTAGATGAGAGGTGGGAGGAAAGTTGACCATGGACATGCTGCTCAAGGAGTTTGGAAGCAAACAGGAGCAGTGATATGGGGCGGTAGCTGGTCATAGCAGTTGGGTCAAGGTTAGTTTTTTTGAGGATGGGTGTGATGGTGGCATGTTTGAAGGCAAAGGGGAAGGTACCAGAAGATAGGGATAGGTTGAAGAGAAGGGTTAGGGCTGGAACGAGTGTGTTAGTGAGGTTGGGGAGCAGGTGGGAAGGGATGGAGTCAAGTGCACAGGTGGTGAGGTGTGATTTGGAAAGGAGGTGAGTAAGCTCTCCTTCAGTGATGTTGGAGAGGGAGGTTATTAGGGAAGGGCAGGGGTCTGGTATATGGAGTGGTTGGGGTGGTGGAACAGTAAAGGTTTGCCTTGTTTGGTCGATCTGGTTTTTGAAGCAGGTGGCAAAGTCCTCGGAGGAGATGAGGAGAGTTGGAGGTGGCAGTGGTGGGCGGAGGAGAGAGTTAAATGTGCTGAACAGTTGTTTTAGGTTGTAGGATAATGAAGATACAAGGTTAGTGAAATAGGTCTGTTAGCAGAGGTGAGGGCTGATTTGTAGGAAAGTGTATCTTGTTTGAAAGCAGTGAAGTCATCTGGCAGGCGTGTTTTCTTCCAACGCCGCTCTGCGACCCTGGATGCTTGTCGAAGTTTTTTGGTGAGATTGTTATGCCAGGGTTGCCTATTAATTTGTCGCATGGCTTTGTTATGCGACTGAGTCGGTTTCTGCGAGGATGTGGTACTGGCTGGACATGGGGGGTGGGTGAGAAGGACAAGGATGAGGTGAGTAGATGGTGGTCAGATAGGGGGAAGGCAGAGGTTGTGAGAATAGATAAGGAACAGAGGCGGGTGAAGACCAGGTCTAGTGTATGTCCGTCTGTGTGGGTGGCTGTGGAGGACCCCTGAGTAAGTCCAAAGGATGAAATAAGGGACAGGGGTTTGGAGGCTGCTGGTTGGCCGGTGTAAGTAGGGATATTATAGACACCCATGATGATGGTGGGGATGTCAGCAGAGAGAAAGTGAAGAAGCCAGATGGAGAATTGGTCAATGAAGGCAGTGGCTGAGTCCGGTGGTCGGTATATGACAGCCATTTGGGGATTAGAGGGAGCGTAGATACGGACAGAGTGAACCTCGAAAGAAGGGAGGATAAGGGAGGGTGGGGGTTGGATAGGGTGGAAGGAGCAGTATTTTGAAAGAAGGAAAACCACTCCTCCGCCATGTCTGTTGCCAGAGTGAGGAGTGTGGGCAAAGTGTAGGCCACCGTAACTCAGTGCAGCAGGGGAGGCCGTGTCGGGGGGCATCAACCAGGTCTCAGTGAGGGCCAGGAAGGAAAGGTTGCGGGAAGTAAAGAGATTGTGGATCATGTGGAGCTTGCTGCAGACGGAGCGGGCATTCCAAAGTGCTCCAGAGAGAGGAAGAAGGGGGTGGGGTTCCCAGAGGAGCATTGCAAGTTTTAAAAGTCTCCTCACCTTCGCATGTCAGACTGTAGGTACATGAAGGAATTTTCTTTCTTTAGCAACTAGTACAATTTAGTAAAATCATGAAGGGCGGCAGTACATTGAACTTTCACAGTCAATATTTATGGCAGTGTCCTGATAGATACAGTGCCTTGTGAAAGTATTCGGCTCCTTGGAACTTTTCAACCTTTTCCCACATATCATGCTTCAAACATAAAGATACCAAATGTAAATTTTTGGTGAAGAATCAACAACAAGTGGAACACAATTGTGAAGTTGAAGGAAATGTATTGGTCATTTTAAATTTTTGTGGAAATTCAAAAACTGAAAAGTTGGGTGTGCGATATTATTCAGCCCGTTTACTTTCAGTGCAGAAGTTCATTGTGGATCTCTGAATGATCCAATGTTGTCCTAAATGCCTAATGATGATAAATATAATCCACCTGTGTGTAATCAAGTCTCCGTATAAATGCACCTGCTCTGTGATAGTCTCAGGGTTCTGTGTAAAGCACAGAGAGCATCATGAAGACCAAGGAACACAACAGGCAGGTCCGTGATACTGTTGTGGAGAAGTTTAAAGCCGGATTTGGATACAAAATGATTTCCAAAACTGTAAACATCCCAAGGAGCACTGTGCAAGCGATCATATAGAAATGGAAGGAGTATCATACCACTGCAAATCTACCAAGACCCGGCCGTCCCTCTAAACTTTCATCTCAAACAAGGAGAAGACTGATCAGAGATGCAGCCAAGAGGCCCATGATCACTCTGGATCACCTGCAGAGATCTACAGCTGAGGTGGGACATTCTGTCCATAGGACAACAATCAGTCGTACACTGCACAAATCTGGCCTTTATGGAAGAGTGGCAAGAAGAAAGCCATTTCTCAAAGATATCCATAAAAAGTGTTGTTTAAAGTTTGCAACAAGCCACCTGGGAGACACCAAAAATGTGGAAGAAGGTGCTCTGGTCAGATGAGACCAAAATCAAACTTTTTGGCAACAATGCCAAACGATATGTATGGCGTAAAGGCAACACAGCTCATCACCCTGAACACACCATCCCCACTGTCAAACATGGTGGTGGCAGCATCATGGTTTGGGCCTGCTTTTCTTCAGCAGGGACAGGGAAGATGGTTAAAATTGATGGGAAGATGGATGGAGCCAAATACAGGACCATTCTTGAAGAAAACCTGTTGGAGACTGCAAAAGACCTGAGACTGGGACAGAGATTTGTCTTCCAACAAGACAATGATCCCAAACATAGAGCAAAATCTACAATGGAATGGTTCACAAATAAACGTATCCAGGTGTTAGAATGGCCAAGTCAGAGTCCAGACCTCAATCCAATCGAGAATCTGTGGAAAGAGCTGAAAACTGCTGTTCACAAACGATCTCCATCAAACCTCACTGAGCTCGAGCTGTTTGCCAAGGAAGAATGGACAAGAATTTCAGTCTCTCGATGTATAAAACTGATAGAGACATACCCCAAGTGACTTGTAATAGCAGCAAAAGGTGGCGCAACAAAGTATTACGTTAAAGGGGCCGAATAATATTGCACGCCCCACTTTTCAGTTTTTGAATTTCCACAAAAATTTCAAATAACCAATAAATTTCGTTCAACTTCACAATTGTGTTCCACTTGTTGTTGATTCTTCCAGGGGGGCACTGTAGATAGGTAGACAGACAGACAGACAGACAGACAGACAGACAGACAGATAGATAGATAGATAGATAGATAGATAGATAGATAGATAGACACTTTTGGTAAAGTAAGAAAATCCCACAATGGTCACTCAAATAACTTGAAACTTACAAAAGTAATTTTCAATGTAAATTTACTTAATATCAATAATGAGAATCAGATTTTGTGTTTTTTGCTTTTGAATTTTGGTTCAACATTCAAAAAAACAACTCATGCCCGGCCTGGACACAAGTGACGGCTCCTTAACGTAATATTTTGTTGCACAACCTTTTTTAGAGACAAACAAGCGATTCCTGTTCCTCTCGCTGAGGTTCTAACCTTGTTCTGTGTGATACCCACCATGATTACAAACAGCACAGTGACTACTTTTCACCCTGTAAACAGCAGACTGACTGATCACATGACTGCAGACATCCGTGGTGGTAATTACAGGACGCTCCTAGTGTCACACGTCCATGAGGTCAAATTATTTTCAATCCTCATCATTTTTGTCCGGACCGCTTTCATTATTATTATTTTTTTTATATATTTTTCTATTGAACCAAAATCAAAAAGCAGATTCTGATTTTCGTTAGTTGATATTCAGCAGCTTTCGTCAGTTTTAAGACTTTTCGGTGACCATTGTGGGGGGTTTTCTTACTTTTCCACAAGGCCGCCTTCAGTTGTGGCCATGTGCGGAGATAGATATTCATTGAGTTGCTATTTATACAGTTGATAAACCGTTATGAGATGGCAGATGATTAGAACAGTGTCCATGAATCCCCATTCCTCTGGTCGGCACTGATTATAATACCGGGGATTGCACTTTATGGCGCTTCGTGTGGATGATTTTCTCCTAATGTTCCCATCAGATTTCCCATTTCTTGTTAAGTGGACAATGGAGGACATAAATTTGTGAAGCGACACTTGTCTTCACCTCGCCCGTCCCTCTGTAAATAGACAGCTGAGCTCCGGTAACAGGACGATGCCACCAGGCGGTATAAAGTAATAATACCGCCATTACTTGCTGTAATCAGAGCCGTCACCGGCACAAGTGATTTCTATTTTCCCGCAGCCAGACTTTATTATATCGTGAACATCACGAGAGCGAGACGAGGCCAAAGACGCTCAGATTAAATGGTGTCTAATGTTACTATTACCCGGCGTAAAGGACGGGCCGAAACCCTGAGCGGCGGCAATAAGCGCATCTCTGAGGCGGGGGAGCTGCGTACATCTATGAATAATGGATCAGAACGGGTTCTTGCTGGGTTTACTGGATGAGAACCATAATAATGAAGTGATCGCCCGCACTGGCATTTATAGTGGTGATATAAGGCGGCTCATAAATGGAGGCGGTACGAGAGATGAATAGAGTTTTATCACAGATCATCAGACGCTCCCTGTATCACTGGGGTTATCGGGATAATCACTTATCAGCAGGTAGTAGCTAACCTAATATATGTATTATACCTAATACTCAAGTTTTTATGGATCTGGACAATCCCATATAAATGTATATAGACCCTATATGGCCTGAACAGTTGTGTACTTAGCTTACCGGCATCTTCTGCTGAAGTGTTTCCCCCGTTTTGGTCATTCAGGGGTATATCAGGAAATTCCTTCAGTCTGGACAAGCTGCACTGCAATGAGGTTAACAGCTCAAAGGCCCAGGCAACATAGCCCCCCTACATACAATATGAGACCCCCACACAGCCCCTGCATACAGTATGAATCCACACACAGCCCCTACATACAATATGAGACCCCCACACAGCCCCTACATACAGTGTGAATCCACACAGCCCCCCCTGTTGTGAATTCTGCTCTTGGGCTCCCTCCGGTGGTTGTTGGTGGTAGTGCAGTTGTCTTGGGGTTGTAATCCGGGCAGGTGTTTCTGCTGATTGCAGCTCTATTAGGTATTTAGGTGTGCAGGATCCATGAGTCCATGCCAGTTGTCCATTGTACTTGGAGGGATTGCATCTCTCTCTGGCTCCTCATGCCCTTCTGCCAATTCAGCTAAGTTAAGTGTCTGTTTTTTTGTCTCTGTGCACACATGCAGTGTGCTTTGCAATTCAGTGCAATTCATTGTGTTTTTGTCCAGCTTAGACTTTGTTTGGATTTTTCAGTCATGCTGGATTCTCAGGAGATGCAGATATACTTTCTATGTCTTTAGTTAGATGTAGAATATTTGTATTATCTGCTGTGGATATTTTTAGGATTTTAATACTGACCGCTTAGAATTCTGTCCTATCCTTTTCTATTTAGCTAGAAGTGCCTCTTTTGCTAAATCCTGTTTTTCTGCCTGCGTGTGTTTTTCCTCTTATACTCACAGTCAATATTTGTGGGGGGCTGCCTATCCTTTGGGGTTCTGCTCTGAGGCAAGATAGAATTCCCATTTCCATCTATAGGGGTATTTAGTCCTCCGGCTGTGTTGAGGTGTCTAGGACGTGTTAGGTACATCCCACGGCTACTTCTAGTTGCGGTGTTTGTTTAGGGTTTGCGGTCAGTACAGGTACCACCTACTCCTGAGAAAGTCTCTCATGCGGCTCCAAGGTCACCGGATCATAACACCCCCCATATACAATATGAGACCCCCACACAGCCCCTACATACAGTATGAATCCACACAGCCCCCATATGGAATATGAGACCCCCACACAGCCCCTACATACAGTATTAATCCACACTCCACACACAGCCCCTACATACAGTATGAATCCACACAGCCCCCATATAAAATATGAGACCCCCACACAGCCTCTACATACAGTATGAATCCACACAGCCCCCCATATACAATATGAAACCCCCACACAGCCCCTGCATACAGTATGAATCAACACACAGCCCCCCACATACAATATGAGACCCCCACACAGCCCCTACATACAGTATTAATCCACACTCCACACACAGCCCCTACATACAGTATGAATCCACACAGCCCCCATATACAATATGAGACCCCCACACAGCCTCTACATACAGTATGAATCCACACAGCCCCCCATATACAATATGAAACCCCCACACAGCCCCTGCATACAGTATGAATCAACACACAGCCCCCTACATACAATATGAGACCCCCACACAGCCCCTGCATACAGTATGAATCCACACACAGCCCCCTACATACAATGAGACCCCCACACAGCCCCTGCATACAGTATGAATTCACACACAGCCCCCTACATACAATATGAGACCCCCACACAGCCCCTACATACAGTATGAATCCACACACAGCCCCCTACATACAATATGAGACCCCCACACAGCCCCTACATACAATATGAGACCCCCACACAGCCCCTGCATACAGTATGAATCCACACAGCCCCCTACATACAATATGAGACCCACACACAGCCCCTACATTCAGTATGAATCCACACAGCCCCTACATACAATATGAGACCCCCACACAGCCCCTGCATACAGTATGAATCCACACAGCCCCCTACATACAATATGAGACCCCCACACAGCCCCTGCATACAGTATGATTCCACACACAGCCCCCTACATACAATATGAGACCCCCACACAGCCCCTGCATACAGTATGAATTCACACACCGCCCCCTACATACAATAGGAGACCCCCACACAGCCCCTGCATACAGTATGAATCCACACACAGCCCCTACATACAATGAGACCCCAAAACAGCCCCTGCATACAGTATGAATTCACACACAGCCCCCTACATACAATGAGACCCCCACACAGCCCCTACATACAGTATGAATCCACACACAGCCCCCTACATACAATATGAGACCCCCACACAGCCCCTGCATACAGTATGAATTCACACACAGCCCCCTACATACAATAGGAGACCCCCACACAGCCCCTATATCACGACTCGAGAAGTGGACCCTCTGGGTCACGGCTACAGAGCCCCCGAGGGCGAGCGGACCAGATGGAACCACCCCCTATACAGGGAGTGTTTGGGACAGGCCCAAGGGGGGTGAGGCCGTGACTGCCGGAACCAAAGGGACGACTGATATGGGAGCCAGAGGTGGGTCAGAGAATAAAGGAGAGGTGGTGTCACCGAGGCGCACAGATAAGCAGAATAACGAGCCCAGAATGTTAGGTACTAACCAGTATGAAGGAGACTGGCACGGAGGCTGGAACACAGGACTGGCACGGAGGCTGGAACACAGGACTGACACGGAGGCTTGGAACACAGGACTGGCACAGAGGCTGGAACACAGGACTGGCACGGAGGCTGGAACACAGGACTGGCACGGAGGCTGGAACACAGGACTGGCACGGAGGCTGGAACACAGGACTGGCACGGAGGCTGGAACACAGGACTGACACGGAGGCTGGAACACAGGACTGGCACGGAGGCTGGAACACAGGACTGGCACGGAGGCTGGAACACAGGACTGACACGGAGGCTTGGAACACAGGACTGGCACGGAGGCTGGAACACAGGACTGGCACGGAGGCTGGAACACAGGACTGGCACGGAGGCTGGAACACAGGACTGGCACGGAGGCTGAAGGGCGGTTCTAACCTCCTCTATAAATACAGGCTTTACCATTTTATTAGCCATAGGTAAGTGTTCACACTAGGCAGACAGGTTAGTTACCCATTCGATCTGAGATTACCTTGACGTTTGGTGAATGGGCTCACAACATTTGGCCAAATTTTGTGCTAAAAATCTCATGTGTTTTTTCATAAATTTCACAAGCCATTATGCTGTTCACATTTCATGTATTGCACATTTCCTTGCTTTAGCACAATAAACTTGAGTGCAGTCATTATCTATTTGCTATGTAAGACTTTTTGGTTATGCACTAGTTCAGACTAGATGGCTGTTCAGTCAGTTTTTCTATATTTACTATGTATTGCTTTTTCTGACTTGAACGCCCCGCCCTTCACCATGCTGTGATTTTAATTACATCCAAACACAGTTGGTTCTAACCTCCTCTATAAATACAGGCTTTACCATTTTATTAGCCATAGGTAAGTGTTCACACTAGGCAGACAGGTTAGTTACCCATTCGATCTGAGATTACCTTGACGTTTGGTGAATGGGCTCACAACATTTGGCCAAATTTTGTGCTAAAAATCTCATGTGTTTTTTCATAAATTTCACAAGCCATTATGCTGTTCACATTTCATGTATTGCACATTTCCTTGCTTTAGCACAATAAACTTGAGTGCAGCCATTATCTATTTGCTAAGGAACACAGGACTGGCACGGAGACAGGAACACAGGACTGGCACGGAAGCAGGAACACAGGACTGGCACGGAGGAAGGAGACAATGAGACAGGAAAGGACACAGAGTAAACGCTGGTGGAGCCTAGGAAACCAAAGGGATGCCGGCAAGGAAACCGACAAACACGACAGACGCAAAGGCGTCTAACCCGGGCAAGTGCAGGAGTGAAATACCCGATGGGCGCCGCCATATTGGGGGCGGGGCCAACAGGTCACGAACTCCCAGAAGCCCGTGCAGTAAGAGAAGCCCGTCTGCGCATGCGCGGACCGGCAAAGGGACGAGCACCCTGGAAAGCAGAGACAGAGGAGCGAGGAGGAGCGTCGGGAGCGCGCCGGCCGGAAAGGTAAGTATAGGATGGCGTAACAGTACCCCCTCTCTTACGCCCCCTCTCTTTAGAGCTGGAAAGGAATCTTTTCAAAACTAAAGGAGCATTGATATTCTCAAGAGGCTCCCAAGACCTCTCCTCGGGTCCAAACCCTTTCCAATCAATGAGAAAAAATGTTTTGCCCTTGACGGTCTTTTTGGCGAGAATATTCTTAACCTCAAAAAAAGCATCAGAGGAAATAGGTTGGTGAGAACGAGACGGAGCAGAATGAAAATGATTGAAAATTGCGGGTTTGAGGAGAGATACATGAAAAACATTAGGAATGCGTAGGGAGGTGGGTAATTTCAACTTGAATGCTACATCATTAACTCGGCTAGAAATCTCAAAGGGGCCGATGTATCGTGGACCCAGCTTCTGAGAGGGAATTTTAAGTCTGATATAGCGAGAGGAAAGCCAGACCTTATCGCCAGGATGATAAGGAGGAGCATCCAAACGCCTTTTGTCGGCAAACCTTTTCATTCTGCTACTAGCTTTTACTAGCGCCTCCTTAGTCTCCAGCCAAATTTGGGAAAACTCCTGTGACAAGGAATCCGCCGCCGGTACGCCTGAGGTGGGGAGAACAGGGAGAGGAATGCCAGGATGTTGCCCAAAAACAATAAAAAAGGGAGACTTAGATGAAGATTCGCTAGTATGGTTATTGTAGGCGAATTCCGCCCAAGGAAGAAGAGACACCCAGTCATCATGGTGAGCATTGGTAAAGTGACGAAGATAAGAGATGAGGATTTGATTAACATGTTCCACCTGACCGTTGGACTGGGGATGATAAGCAGAAGAAAAATCTAGCGATACCTTCATAAGACCACAAAGCGCTCTCCAAAAACGGGAGGTAAACTGGACTCCTCGGTCTGAGACGATATGCTGAGGGAATCCGTGAAGCCGAAAAACTTGAAGTAAAAAAAATCTTCGCAAGGTCAGGGGCAGATGGAAGTCCAGGTAGAGAGATGAAGTGGGCCATCTTGGAAAATCTGTCTACCACCACTAGAATTGCCGTGCAAATAGAGGACCTCGGTAAATCGGTGACAAAGTCCATGGCGATATGAGTCCAGGGAACAGATGGCACAGGAAGTGGAAGCAGAGGCCCAGAAGGCAGCTGTCGAGGAACCTTATTCCGAGCACACGTGGAACAGGAAGCAACAGAATCTAACACATCCTGGCGAAGAGAAGGCCACCAATAGTGGCGAGAAATCAGGAAGAGGATCTTCTTACCTCCGATATGTCCGGCGAACTGGGAGGAATGACCCCAACGTAAGACCTTCAACTTGTCACAATTAGAAACGAGGGTCTTTCCTGGAGGCGGTGAGATTACATCGAGGGGAGCCAAAGAGACAATCTTAGCTGGGTCAAGAATGTGCGCAGGTCTCTCTTCTACATCTGACAGTTGAAAAGACCGAGACAGGGCGTCAGCTCTGATGTTCTTATCTCCAGGCCGGAAATGTAGCTCGAAATCGAAGCGTCCGAAGAACAAGGACCATCTGGCTTGTCGAGGATTCAGCCTTTGGGCTGATTGAACATAGGCTAGATTCTTGTGGTCAGTAAAAATAACAAAAGGATGAACAGACCCTTCAAGGAGGTATCGCCACTCCTCCAAGGCCAACTTGATGGCTAACAATTCTTTGTCACCGATGGAATAATTGCGTTCCGGAGGAGAAAAAGCTTTGGAGAAAAAGCCACAGGAAACTAAATGTCCAGAATTGGATCTCTGTAAAAGCACAGCTCCGGCTCCAATAGATGACGCATCCACTTCAAGAATAAAAGGCCTGTTGGTATCAGGACGATGAAGCACCGAGGCTGAAGCAAATTCTTGTTTCAGAGTTAGGAAAGCCGTTTCTGCCTCTGGAGGCCAAAGATTTGGATCAACCCCTTTACGGACCAGAGCAGAGATTGGTTTTGACAAAGAGGAGAAATGAGGGATAAATTGTCTGTAGTAATTGGCAAAGCCAAGGAATCGCTGGATAGCTTTTGTTCCCGAAGGACGGGGCCAATTCAAAACGGCAGACACCTTTTCAGGATCCATTCTTAGACCATTTTCTGAAACAATATATCTCAGGAAAGGCACAGAAGACTGCTCGAAGACACATTTTTCGAACTTTGCGAAGAGATGATTCTCCCTTAGGCGAAGTAAGACTCGGCGAACGTCTCGGCGATGGGTGGAAAGGTCAGGAGAGAAGACGAGGATGTCATCCAAGTAGACTACAACACTGGTATAGAGACAGTCACGAAAGATGTCATTGACGAACTCCTGGAACACCGCTGGAGCATTACAAAGCCCAAACGGCATTACCAGATACTCGTAGTGACCGTCCCGAGTATTGAATGCGGTCTTCCACTCGTCTCCCGCACGGATACGAACCAAGTTGTAAGCTCCCCGAAGATCTAGCTTGGTGAAAATTCGTGCACCTCTCAGTCGGTCGAAGAGTTCAGAGATAAGCGGTAAAGGGTATTTGTTCTTCACAGTGATGTTGTTCAACCCTTTGTAATCAATACACGGATGAAGGGAACCATCCTTCTTCTTCACAAAAAAGAAACCTGCTCCGGCTGGAGAAGAAGATTTCCGGATAAAGCCTCTAGCAAGATTCTCTTGAACATAGTCCGACATAGCTTGTGTTTCTGCAGGCGAGAGCGGATAGATTCTTCCCCTAGGTGGCATGGCACCAGGAACAAGGTCTATGGGACAGTCGTAAGGTCGGTGCGGCGGAAGAGACTCCGCCTCCGTCTTGTCAAAAACATCAGAAAAAGAAGAATAAGCAGAGGGCAACCCGGAGAGGACGGGAGAAGGACAAGGAACACCAACAGGGCGCACCGGCAGCAGACAACGAGACCGACAGGAATCTCCCCAACGAAGAATATTGCCCCCACGCCAGTCCAATAAAGGTTCGTGGAGACGCAACCACGGGAGACCGAGAAGAATAGGGTGGGAGATGTTGGCCAAAACTAAAAACGAAATTCTCTCTCTATGAAGAGCCCCAACCTGAAGTTCTACAAAATGCGTGACTTGAGTAATAGTCTCCTGCAGGGGTCTCCCGTCTACAGAAGCGAGAAGAAGAGGGTTCTCTAATGATCTAACCGGAACTGAGAATTTAATTACCTCCTCTAACCTAATAAAATTCCCTGCTGCTCCTGAGTCTAAATAAGCCTCAAGAGAGAAACGTTTGTCATGTACGTGCAATAAAACGGGCAAAGTGAGGGGTTGAGAGGTTTCATTTGTACCTAGGGAGGCCTCTCTTACCTGACCTAGGCGGAGGAGTTTTCCGGACGGTCAGGGCAGGCACGAAGAAGATGTGAGGAACTGCCACAGTAAAAACAGAGACCCTGGGTACGCCTCTCCTTGCGACGTTGTTCGGAGAGTCTAACACGATCCACCTGCATCGGTTCAGGAGCAGAAACTGAAGCAGTGACCCTGGGACGAGGACTGAGAGGTCTGCGAGAAGTCATGGAAGAACGCGGAAATTTTCTCTCCCGGGCTCGCTCCTGAAAGCGAAGATCAATTCGCGTAGCTAAAGAAATTAAATCCTCCAAAATAGTAGGAGTATCCCAGCCAGCTAATTCATCCTTGATACGACTGGAAAGCCCCCGCCAGAAAGCCCCGACTAATGCCTCATTATTCCAACCTAATTCGGTAGATAAAGTTCGGAACTGAATTGCATATTGCCCTACAGTTAGGGACCCCTGCTGTAAATTAAACAGGGCTTCTGTGGTGGAAGCCAAACGACCTGGTTCATCGAACACTCGACGAAAGGTCTCTAAAAAAGGAGTGAGCTGAAGAACCACTGGATCATCCCGCTCCCATGCTAAGGCATCCCCCTCCAAATGTGAAACAATAAACGCCACCTTGGCCCGATCCGTGGGATACTGCAAGGGAAGGAGCTCAAAGTGAAGACAGCACTGGTTGAGAAATCCCCGACATTGTTTGGGATCTCCATTAAAGCGAGGGGGTTTAGCCAAACGAGGAGTGGGATGAGGAGCAAGAGCTGGTGCGGGAACGGACGCGGCAGCCTGGAGAGAAGAAAGGCGACTATCAACGGAAGCCATATACCCCAAAATATGGGACTGAGCGTCACGCTGCTGTGCCAGTTCTTGTTGCAAACTGGCCAGCTGAGAGGCATTTCCTGGATCAGAGGACTGGAGGGCCGAGAGACGGGAGTCCATAGACTTCATGAAAGACATCATTCGAGACTGATTCTCCCGCAAGAAAACTAACTCTTTCTGAGCGGCTGCGGCTCCAGCGGGATCCATGGCCTTTGCGTACTATCACGACTCGAGAAGTGGACCCTCTGGGTCACGGCTACAGAGCCCCCGAGGGTGAGCGGACCAGATGGAACCACCCCCTATACAGGGAGTGTTTGGGACAGGCCCAAGGGGGGTGAGGCCGCGACTGCCGGAACCAAAGGGACGACTGATATGGGAGCCAGAGGTGGGTCAGAGAATAAAGGAGAGGTGGTGTCACCGAGGCGCACAGATAAGCAGAATAACGAGCCCAGAATGTTAGGTACTAACCAGTATGAAGGAGACCTACGATAGATAGGGAGCGATGGAAACACAGGACCGGCTAGGTAGGCTGGAACACTGGGCTGGCAGACGGCAGGAGCACAGGACTGGCACGGAGGCAGGAACGCGGGACTGGCACGGAGGCTGGAACACAAGACTGGCACGGAGGCTGGAACACAGGACTGGCACGGAGGCTGGAACACTGGGCTGGCAGACGGCAGGAGCACAGGACTGGCACGGAGGCAGGAACGCAGGACTGGCACGGAGGCTAGAACACAAGACTGGCACGGAGGCTGGAACACAGGACTGACACGGAGGCTGGAACACAGGACTGGCACGGAGGCTGGAACAAAGGACTGGCACGGAGGCTGGAACACAGGACTGGCATGGAGGCTGGAACACAGGACTGACACGGAGGCTTGGACACAGGACTGGCACAGAGGCTGGAACACAGGACTGACACGGAGGCTGGAACACAGGACTGGCACGGACGCTGGAACACAGGACTGGCACGGAGGCTGGAACACAGGACTGGCACGGAGGCTGGAACACAGGACTGGCACGGAGGCTGGAACACAGGACTGGCACGGAGGCTGGAACACAGGACTGGCACGGAGGCTGGAACACAGGACTGGCACGGAGGCTGGAACACAGGACTGGCTCGGAGGCTGGAACACAGGACTGGCACGGAGGCTGGAACACAGGACTGGCTCGGAGGCTGGAACACAGGACTGGCACGGAGGCTGGAACACAGGACTGGCACGGAGGCTGGAACACAGGACTGGCACGGAGGCTGGAACACAGGACTGGCACGGAGACAGGAACACAGGACTGGCACGGAGACAGGAACACAGGACTGGCACGGAAGCAGGAACACAGGACTGGCACGGAAGCAGGAACACAGGACTGGCTCGGAGGCTGGAACACAGGACTGGCTCGGAGGCTGGAACACAGGACTGGCACGGAGACAGGAACACAGGACTGGCACGGAGACAGGAACACAGGACTGGCACGGAAGCAGGAACACAGGACTGGCACGGAGACAGGAACATAGGACTGGCACGGAAGCAGGAACACAGGACTGGCTCGGAGGCTGGAGCACAGGACTGGCTCGGAGGCTGGAACACAGGACTGGCACGGAGGCTGGAACACACGACTGGCACGGAGGCTGGAACACAGGACTGGCACGGAGGCTGGAACACAGGACTGGCACGGAGGCTGGAACACAGGACTGGCACGGAGACAGGAACACAGGACTGGCACGGAGACAGGAACACAGGACTGGCACGGAAGCAGGAACACAGGACTGGCACGGAGGAAGGAGACAATGAGACAGGAAAGGACACAGAGTAAATGCTGGTGGAGCCTAGGAAACCAAAGGGATGCCAGCAAGGAAACCGACAAACACGATAGACGCAAAGGCGTCTAACCCGGGCAAGTGCAGGAGTGAAATACCCGATGGGCGCCGCCATATTGGGGGCGGGGCCAACAGGTCACGAACTCCCAGAAGCCCGTGCGGTAAGAGAAGCCTGTCTGTGCATGCGCGGACCGGCAAAGGGACAAGCACCCTGGAAAGCAGAGACAGAGGAGCGAGGAGGAGCGTCGGGAGCGCGCCGGCCGGAAAGGTAAGTATAGGATGGCGTAACACCCTACATACAGTATGAATCCACACACAGCCCCCTACATACAATAGGAGACCCCCACACAGCCCCTACATACAGTATGAATCCACAAACAGCCCCCTACATACAATGAGACCCCCACACAGCCCCTGCATACAGTATGAATCCACACACAGCCCCCTACATACAATATGCAACCCTCACACAGCCCCTACATACAGTATGAATCCACACACAGCCCCTACATACAATGAGACCCCCACACAGCCCCTGCATACAGTATGAATTCACACACAGCCTCCTTTATACAATGAGACCCCACACAGCCCCTGCATACAGTATGAATCCACACACAGCCCCCTACATACAATATGAGACCCCCACACAGCCCTTGCATACAGTATGAATCCACAAACAGTTCCCTACATACAATATGAGACCCCTGCACAGCCCCTGCATACAGTATGAATTCACACACAGCCCCCTACATACAATGGGACCCCCACACAGCCCCTACATACAGTATGAATCCACACACAGCCCCCTACATACAATATGAGACCCCCACACAGCCCCTGCATACAGTATGAATCCACACACAGCCCCTACATACAGTATGAGACCCCCACACAGCCCCTGCATACAGTATGAATTCACACACAGCCCCCTACATACAATAGGAGACCCCCACACAGCCCCTACATACAGTATGAATCCACACACAGTCCCCTACATACAATATGAGACCCCTGCACAGCCCCTGCATACAGTATGAATTCACACACAGCCCCCTACATACAATGAGACCCCCACACAGCCCCTGCATACAGTATGAATCCACACACAGCCCCCCACATACAATATGAGACCCTCACACAGCCCCTACATACAGTATGAATTCACACACAGCCCCCTACATACAATGAGACCCCCACACAGCCCCTGCATACAGTATGATTTCATACACAGCCCCCTTTATACAATGAGACCCCCACACAGCCCCTGCATACAGTATGAATCCACACACAGCCCCCTACATACAATATGAGACCCCCACACAGCCCCTGCATACAGTATGAATCCACACACAGCCCCTACATACAATGAGACCCCCACACAGCCCCTGCATACAGTATGAATCCACACACAGCCCCTACATACAGCATGAGCCGCCACATAGCTACCTATATACTGTATAAGTGCCACATAGTTCCCTGCATACAGTAGGAGCCCCCATACAGTTACCTAGATACAGTATGAGTACTGACATAACTCTCTACCTACAGTATGAGCCCCACCTAGCCTTCTATATACATTATGAACCCCCACATAGACTCCCATATGCAGTATGTACCATCTTTAGCACTGAGTGTGGACATGTGATTTTAACACACACAACTCACTTGTGAGTCCCACTATACCACGCTTTAATCTACCCATGTCTATACATATATATATATATATATATATATATACTGTATATATATATATATATATGTTCATTCTGATCTAGTCTGCGCGATGATGATCCATGGGAAAACTGACCCGGTCCAGTGATCATGGAGGGCGCAGCGACCTCCTCCCCATCTCATCTACGCTTTATTGGGCTCTGTGTCCCTGTAGCTTCTAAAACACGATCGAGCAAGAAAGTATAAAATTCGGCAAAGTCAGGAAATGGCGACTGTCATAGGTTTCTAAAAGTGTGCTAGTGTCAGGCAGCAGCTGAAAGGAGCCTCATTTTTATTGTTGCAGTCACCTCCAATAATTCCGTTCTGATGATATATTGTTCAGAAAGATAAGTAAGAAACCGCACCCACGTGTGAAATACAACCTGTTATTATAACCCAGGTGCGAAGTAAAGGTTGTGATTTCGATATCTTTGAGGAGAATCCAAGTTGTAATTTGCCAATGTTCGTTGGTCCACGGGGACAAAGAAATGACTCAAATCAAACACAAATAGTCTAGAGCTGCCAACCAGAATCACATGGAAGGGCTTTGAGCAAGAGCCATGGTGGCCATTTTCTAGTAACAAAGGGATCCTCGTGGCCCATTGGAACCAATCAGGTGATAGATTAACTCTTCCCATAAATTGGGCAGTAGTTGAGTAATTTTACATATTTTACTTTTTTTTTAAATATGACTGCCTAGTGTTCACCTGATACATCAGACACGGCTGTTCCGGGCAGCACTAGTCCTCTTTACGCCTGTGATGGGGTTTCACAATGTGTCCCACTGCTCCATGGCCCCTGAAATTCAGCATGGTAGCTGTAAGAAGGACAGTCAACCAATAAATTGCCCCTCTTACCCTCAATGCTATATGGTCCACCATCACACCGACCCCAAATACAGTGGGGAAATAAGCATTTGATACACTGTCGATTTTGCACATTTTCCCAACTACAAAGAATGGAGAGGTCTGTAATTTTTATCGTAGGTGCAGAAAAACCAGAAAATCACATTGTATGATTATTACATACTTATTTTGCATGTTATTGCATGAAATAAGTATTTGATACAATAGAAAAACAGAACTTAACATTTGGTCCAGAAACCTTTGTTTGCAATTACAGAGGTCAGATGTTTCCTGTAGTTCTTGACCAGGTTTGCACACACTGCAGCAGGGATTTTGGCCCCCTCCCCATACAGATCTTCTCCTGATCTATCAGGTTTCGGGGCTGTCGTTGGGCAACATTGAGTTTCAGCTTCCTCCAAAGATTTTCTATTGGGATCAGGTCTGGTCACTGGCTAGGCCACTCCAGGACTTTGAAATGCATCTTACAGAGCCATTCCTTAGTTACCCTGGCTGTGTGTTTCGGGTCATTGTCATGCTGGAAGACCCGGTCACGACCCATCTTCAATGCTCTTACTGAGGGAAGGAGGTTGTTGGCCAAAATCTTGCAATACATGACCCCATCCATCCTCCCTTCAGTACGGTGCAGACGTCCTGTCCACTTTTGCAGAAAAGCAC